>NW_027013016.1:0-17465 GCF_036934945.1 Oncorhynchus masou masou
CCCTAGTCTCTATGATCTCAGCCCTGTCATGACCCCCTACGTTGACACTTCAGAGACCTTTTCAGACCCTCCCTAGTCTCTATGATCTCAGCCCTGTCATGGCCCCCTACGTTGACACTTCAGAGACCTTTTCAGACCCTCCCTAGTCTCTATGATCTCAGCCCTGTCATGGCCCCCTACGTTGACACTTCAGAGACCTTTTCAGACCCTCCCTAGTCTCTATGATCTCAGCCCTGTCATGGCCCCCTACGTTGACACTTCAGAGACCTTTTCAGACCCTCCCTAGTCTCTATGATCTCAGCCCTGTCATGGCCCCCTACGTTGACACTTCAGAGACCTTTTCAGACCCTCCCTAGTCTCTATGATCTCAGCCCTGTCATGGCCCCCTACGTTGACACTTCAGAGACCTTTTCAGACCCTCCCTAGTCTCTAGGATCTCAGCCCTGTCATGGCCCCCTACGTTGACACTTCAGAGACCTTTTCAGACCCTCCCTAGTCTCTATGATCTCAGCCCTGTCATGGCCCCCTACGTTGACACTTCAGAGACCTTTTCAGACACTCCCTAGTCTCTATGATCTCAGCCCTGTCATGACCCCCTACGTTGACACTTCAGAGACCTTTTCAGACCCTCCCTAGTCTCTATGATCTCAGCCCTGTCATGGCCCCCTACGTTGACACTTCAGAGACCTTTTCAGACCCTCCCTGGTTGGGAGACACACACATACAGACACACTTCTTCTAGTTCCGGAATGTGTGTCTGGTTGGAACGCTGCTGGGCGGTAAATAATACCCTATCTAGTGAGAGAGGGTTTGTGTCAACACATAGTCTTCTGGCTGCTTCTACCTTAATCCTGTCGTTTTAACACCAAAGCTCCAACGCACTGCCTCAAATTACAGCACACAGTGACCTCCTGCCTCACTGCCTGTCTGTCTGCCTGCCTGTCTGTCTGTCTGTCTGCCTGCCTGTCTGTCTGCCTGCAGTACATGTGTGTGTTTGTCTGTCCACAAGTCTGCTCTCCAGAGTGGGGCTAATGTGTGTGTCCGTGTGTGTGTCCGTGTGCAATTACTTACTGCATGCCTCACTCTGTATCGCTCATTTCAACTCTGTCTCTCTCTGTCTCTCTCTGAGGTTTGAGGAGTGGGGAGGAGGGAAAGGTAGAGGTGGTTGTAAGGCAATTAGTGAGTGTACTAATGATTCTAGACCCCACAGGCCTTGAGCAGTGGGCTGTGTTCTGGGTCAGAAAGGAGAGGGGGGGGAAGGAGAAAAGCACACTTTCCAAGCCTGCACAGTCCCTGTCAGACCTTAACAACAGCCCCCGCTGCCCCAGGGCCTGACTGCTGGACCAGACCACAGCTTGACCCAGACACACTCCCCCTGCCTCACATAATAGACCATCCCAGCTGGATCAGACACACTCCCCCTCCATCTATAATGGACCGGCCCAGGGGGGGTGGAGAGGGGCAATTATCACCAGTGATTGAAAAAGCCTCCCCTGCCCCCACACACACCCTCCATACTTCCTCAACAGCTCTCTCTGCTCAGTAAATAGCATGTGTGTGCTCTCAGTCCTTGTTGTAGGTAGATAGACAACTTCTCATTGAGGGACTCAGTCAAGTGTGAAGAGGACTCATGAGGAAGGAATGTGTTGAGGTTAACACTATCAACAGCCAAGTGTGCTTTCTGGAAACTTTGAATGCAATCATTCAACAGGATGTTTCCTCATTCAGAAATGCGCCAAAAATGTTACCCTATGATACTTCTGGAGTGAACTAAAAACCTGTCTGTTGACAAACTTGTATTATCTTGTTTCATATGGAAGTGTTAGTAGTTGTATTTCTGGTAGTACAGCAACTTAACTACTCTGTCATATAAACATTGAAGAGGAGTGAAATGGACGGTCAAACAATTAACCCTTAACTTACCCACTCAACAAGATGCCTCCTCCTGTTTCACTTCACTTTGACTGGGGCGGTGGTGGTGTCCCCTCTATCTGTAGACAACACAACAGAACAAACACATTAACACACACACTGTATTTGTGACTGACCAATCATCTTGACCGTTGAGGTGTGGTCAGAACCCACAGACTAGCTCTTGTAGTTAATGTAGGTACAGTAGTTTAACTCACCTCTTTTGGGGATTGTTTTAGTTATGGTTGACCAGACCTTTTTTCTCCACACCACCCCACAACAACCCCCATCTCCTTCCCTCCCAGCTCCAGTCCTGCTCTCCACACCACCCCACAACAACCCCCATCTCCTTCCCTCCCAGCTCCAGTCCTGCTCTCCACACCACCCCACAACAACCCCCATCTCCTTCCCTCCCAGCTCCAGTCCTGCTCTCCACACCACCCCACAACAACCCCCATCTCCTTCCCTCCCAGCTCCAGTCCTGCTCTCCACACCACCCCACAACAACCCCCATCTCCTTCCCTCCCAGCTCCAGTCCTGCTCTCCACACCACCCCACAACAACCCCCATCTCCTTCCCTCCCAGCTCCAGTCCTGCTCTCCACACCACCCCACAACAACCCCCATCTCCTTCCCTCCCAGCTCCAGTCCTGCTCTCCACACCACCCCACAACAACCCCCATCTCCTTCCCTCCCAGCTCCAGTCCTGCTCTCCACATCACTCCACAAGCTGAACAGGAAGTGGTGTTGTTTTAACATGCTGCATTCCAGCGCCGTATGGGAGGGGTGCGAGGAGGGAGGTAGGGAGCGTGCTGAGCGGCAGCAGGCCGTGTGGCGTATGAGGCGTTCTGGCACGGGGAGCTAGAGGATGAACGACCGAACCAGACAACGATAGAATGACAGAGGAAGTGAGGGAGGGAGGAAAAGGAGAGCAAGAAGGCAGGCTGTCTTCTGTCTGTCAGCTCCCTGAACTACTGGCCATCGTATCAGGCCGTGTGGTGACATGTGCATAAACCGGCATTACAGTGTATGTTTTTGACTCTACGAGTATGTTGGTGTGTTTATGACTGGCAGGGTATCATGGTAGGACAGTAGTTTAACACAGCTACAGTACTTAGTGAGTGAAGGCAGGGTATCATGGTAGGACAGTAGTTTAACACAGCTACAGTACTTAGTGAGTGAAGGCAGGGTATCATGGTAGGACAGTAGTTTAACACAGCTACAGTACTTAGTGAGTGAAGGCAGGGTATCATGGTAGGACAGTAGTTTAACACAGCTACAGTACTTAGTGAGTGAAGGCAGGGTATCATGGTAGGACAGTAGTTTAACACAGCTACAGTACTTAGTGAGTGAAGGCAGGGTATCATAGTAGGACAGTAGTTTAACACAGCTACAGTACTTAGTGAGTGAAGGCAGGGTATCATAGTAAGACAGTAGTTTAACACAGCGACAGTACTTAGTGAGTGAAGGCAGGGTATCATAGTAAGACAGTAGTTTAACACAGCGACAGTACTTAGGCTCTAATCACATACTGCACCTGTAGCATCAGAAGACCAAGGTTAAGGAAGTGCCACATGTGTGTGTGTTAACAGAGCTGCTGTCTCTGTCTGTGGTTCAATGTGTGTGTGTTCTTTACAGGGTTCTGTGTGAACCAGGTTATAACCTATGTATTTAGATGTGTGTGCAGTGACTACTGATGTGTGACTTTACTGATGTGTGATTTTTGAATAACTGTAGGTTTGACCCCGCACAACCACATATTACTGTAGGCCTCTCAAAGTACACAGTGTAACTAAGAATTCATACAGATGTTTGATACTCTCCCAAAGCCAAACCAGTAAAGTGACACTGACAGAGCGGCGTTATAAACCTGTTTGTGTAATTAATGAGTGTACCTGTGTGTCAGCCACTCGCAGTAACACACACTATACGTCTCAGCTGATCGTATCGGGCTGTGTGTGTGGCCGCCAGAGACTGACTGTTGACAACAACATTGCTGTCAGCATCAAAAGTACACAACAGCTCCAATAACACTTTTTCATCATAACGCTCCTCGGGCGACAGCGCTGATGGAAGGGCAGCCTGTTTGTGTGTGTCTGTCTTTTTCATGTTGACTTCTAACGTAATTGCTTAGAGACAAACTCTATGTCCTCTTCATGGAGTTCATCACAAACCCTGTGTTTGTGTTATTCTCCATCAGACCTGGGTTCAAATACGATTTGAAATCATTTAAAATACTGTATCTGTGTTTTGACTTATCTTGCCTATTGGAATGAAACCAATAGAAAAGTATTGAAATGACAAACTGCAACCCCGCCCACCTGGCCCTCAGACAAGCTAAACCCCGCCCACATGGCCCTCAGGCAAGCTAAACCCCGCCCACCTGGCCCTCCAGGCAAGCTAAACCCCACCCACACCTGGCCCTCCAGGCAAGCTAAACCGCCCACCTGGCCCTCAGGCAAGCTAAACCCCGCTCACCTGGCCCTCCAGATAAGCTAAACCCGCCCACCTGGCCCTCAGGCAAGCTAAAGCAAATGCTCAAAGTATTTGACGATTTTGAATAGTATTTGAATCCAAGTCCAACTTTAGGGAATTGGATTGAACCAAACTGCTTGATATAGGGGTGACTGGTGCTGAGAAGTCGTTAGACCCTGGGGCTTCCTCAACAACATATTCAGAAAAACAAGTTGTTTTCTCCAGTATCCTTGCACCACAGTCATGCAGAAACCTTGTCATCCAGAAACCCTTGTCATCCAGAAACCTTGTCATTCAGCCAAGTGTTCATAAAGGTGTGAAACAAGGAGATGTCTCCCAGAGCACACAGTCTAAGCAGAGAACACTTCAGCAACACCAGAGACTACACTGTATACACCAACACCAGAGACTACACTGTACACACCAACACAGAGACTACACTGTATACACCAACACCAGAGACTACACTGTATGCACCAACACCAGAGACTACACTGTATGCACCAACACCAGAGACTACACTGTATGCCAACACCAGAGACTACACTGTACTCACCAACACCAGAGACTACACACTGTATACACCAACTCTGACTCACCCTCTGGCTGACAGAGTCACACAGTTAAATACACACTCTCATGGTGGTTAACACACACACACACACACACACACACACACACACACACACACACACCCACACACCGTTTCCGTCCGAAAATAGTCCCCGGTCGCAGGGTTTGTCTTTTTTGGCTTGGTGTTTGTGGGCTTCTTCAGACATGGATGTGTGCATGTGTTTATTTATCCTATGGGAGTGACTGAGGCAGTGGAGATTCAGCTGTGGGTGGGGGTGGGTGGGTGGGTGTGGTGGGTGGGTGGGTGGGTGGGTGCGTGGGTGGGTGTGGGTGCGTGGGTGGGTGGAGTAGATGCGCCGTAATATGGGTAGGCCGTGGGTCATCTCTGCTAGGCCGTGTAGGTCATCTCTGTTAGGCCGTATATCACTGCTAGGCCGTGTAGGTCATCTCTGTTAGGCCGTGTAGGTCATCACTGCTAGGCCGTATCATCACTGCTAGCCGTGTAGGTCATCTCTGTTAGGCCGTGTAGGTCATCACAGCTAGGCCGTGTAGGTCATCTCTGTTAGGCCGTATATCACTGCTAGGCCGTGTAGGTCATCACTGCTAGGCCGTGTAGGTCATCACTGCTAGGCCGTGTAGGTCATCTCTGTTAGGCCGTGTAGGTCATCACTGCTAGGCCGTGTAGGTCATCTCTGTTAGGCCGTGTAGGTCATCACTGCTAGGCCGTGTAGGTCATCTCTGTTAGGCCGTATCATCACTGCTAGGCCGTGTAGGTCATCTCTGTTAGTCTCTATCTTTGTAGGTCATCACTGACCCATCACCACCGTCTCCATCTCATCTCTGACCCTGACTCTTCACTTCCACAGATGTCCAACTGATCACACTCTTCTGGTCATCTGGGTGATACCATCCTCAAGACTAAATATTTCCATCCATCTAAAACTTCACTCTCCATCTCAGTACAGCCCTGAAAACAGATGTACTCAAAAACTAAGAATAGACTCTCCATCTCATCTGATTTAGTCTCTATCTTTGAAGTCTCTGTCCATCTCTGACCCATCACCCACTTCCATCTCTAACCCTCCACTCTCATCTCTAACCCATCACCTCTTCACTCTCCATCTCTAACCCATGTCTTCACTCTCCATCTCTAACCCATCACCACTTCTCTCATCTCATCTCTCCATCTCTAACCCATCACCTCTTCACTCTCCATCTCTAACCCATCACCTCTTCACTCTCCATCTCTGACCCATCACCACTTCACTCTCCATCTCATCTCTAACCCATCACCACTTCACTCTCCATCTCATCTCTAACCCATCACCTCTTCACTCTCCATCTCTGACCCATCACCACTTCACTCTCCATCTCATCTCTAACCCATCACCACTTCACTCTCCATCTCATCTCTAACCCATCACCTCTTCACTCTCCATCTCTAACCCATCACCTCTTCACTCTCCATCTCCTAACCCATCACCACTTCCTCTCCATCTCATCTCCACTTCACTCTCCATCTCATCTCTAATCCATCACACTTCACTCTCAATCTCTAACCCATCACCTCTTCACTCTCCATCTCTAACCAACCCATCACCACTTCACTCTCTCCATCTCTAACCCATCACCTCTTCACTCTCTCCATCCCATCACCACTTCACTCTCCATCTCTAACCCATCACCTCTTCACTCTCCATCTCTGACCCATCACCCTTCCTCTCCATCTCATCTCTAACCCATCACCTCTTCACTCTCATCCCATCTCCATCTCCATCTCTAACCCATCACCTCTTCACTCCATCTCTGACCCCATCACCACTTCACTCTCCATCTCATCTCTAACCCATCACCACTTCCTCTCCATCATCTCTAACCCATCACCTCTTCACCTCTCCATCCCATCACCACTTCACTCTCCATCATCTCTGACCCATCACCACTTCACTCTCCATCTCATCTCTAACCCATCACCTTCACTCTCACTCTCCATCCCATCACCACTTCCTCTCCATCTCATCTCGCCCATCACCACTTCACTCTTCATCTCATCTCTGACCCATCACCACTTCACTCTCCATCTCATCTCTAACCCATCACCTCTTCACTCTCCATCCCATCACCTCTTCACTCTCCATCTCTAACCCATCACCTCTTCACTCTCCATCTCTGACCCATCACCACTTCACTCTCCATCTCATCTCTAACCCATCACCACTTCACTCTCCATCTCATCTCTAACCCATCACCTCTTCACTCTAACCCATCACCACTTCACTCTCCATCTCATCTCTGACCCATCACCACTTCACTCTCCATCTCATCTCTAACCCATCACCTCTTCCTCTCCATCCCATCACCACTTCATCCATCCATCTCTGACCCATCACCACTTCACTCTCCATCTCATCTCTAACCCATCACCACTTCACTCTCCATCTCCATCCCATCACCACTTCACTCTCCATCTCATCTCTAACCCATCACCACTTCCTCATCTCATCTCTGACCCATCACCCTTCATCTCCATCCCATCACCTCTTCACTCTCCATCTCCATCCCATCACCACTTCACTCTCCATCTCATCTCTGACCCATCACCACTTCACTCTCCATCTCATCTCTAACCCATCACCTCTTCACTCTCCATCTCTATCCCATCACCACTTCACTCTCCATCTCATCTCTAACCCATCCACTTCACTCTCCATCCCATCACCACTTCACTCTCCTCTCATCTCTAACCCATCCTCTTCACTCTCCATCTCTCCCATCACCTCTTCATCTCTAACCCATCACCTCTTCACTCTCCATCATCTCTAACCCATCACCACTTCTCTCCATCTCATCTCTAACCCATCTCTTACTCTCCATCCCCACCCATCACCACTTCACTCTCCATCTCATCTCTAACCCATCCCACTTCACTCTCCATCTCATCTCTAACCCATCACCCCCATCATCCCATCACCACTTCACTCTCCATCTCATCTCTGACCCATCACCACTTCACTCTCCATCTCATCTCTGACCCATCACCACTTCACTCTCCATCTCATCTCTAACCCATCACCTCTTCACTCTCCATCTCCATCCCATCACCACTTCACTCTCCATCTCATCTCTAACCCATCACCACTTCACTCTTCATCTCATCTCTGACCCATCACCACTTCACTCTCCATCTCATCTCTAACCCATCACCTCTTCACTCTCCATCTCCATCCCATCACCACTTCACTCTCCATCTCCATCTCATCTCTAACCCATCACCACTTCACTCTCATCCATCACTTCATCACTCATCTCTGACCCATCACCACTTCACTCTCCATCATCTCTAACCCATCACCACTTCACTCTCCATCCCATCTCTAACCCATCACCTCTTCCTCTCCATCCCATCTCTAACCCATCTCTCGCTCTCTCTCTCTCTCCCATCTCCCTCTTTCATCTCTCTCTCTCCCATCTCTCTCTCTCATCTCTCTCTCCCTCTCCTTCTCGACTGCCGAATCTCGAATTTCCTCCTCCTCAGTCTATCTTTCTGTTTCTCTCCTTAGTCCTCCACCACGATCTCTCTCTACCTCTCTCTCTCGACTGTTGACTGTCCCAGTTCTCTCTTCCTGTCTGTGTGACTTATGACTTCAGTCCTCCCCAGGCTGTTGAGAGCAAAGCAGTGTGGCGTTAAAGTTTCAACCAAGAGGCAACATGTCCACATTAGAAACAACAAGATCACCATATTGAAGATGGTCTGTGTGGGATACATGGAGCGAAGTAGAGAAAACACTGGATGCTGTCCGATGTTGATGTTTGATTTTTCAATAGTCACCCTTAGGACTTCTAAGATTCTTAGAAAGAGTCTTCTGCTGATTTAATATGTGACCTGACTAGTCCTGATTTGTATCACAATCACAACTGGGTCATGTTTATTCGGGCACAGCATAGCAAAATATTTAGAAATGGAGAATGGAAACAAGCGTTTCTTAATGGACAACCTCTGATAGAACTTCCCAGTTTTGTCTTCAGTGTCGTGCCTTGTGAATAGGACCACGTTTTACTGACGTTGATCCTATAATACGGTTGAAGTTTAGTTTTACACACACACTTCTCTGTGCGTATGGTAGCTGATAACGTTGCTGTTAGCAGTGACTGAAATAGACCCTGGGGAGACCAGGGGCCAAGGATCTCAAACATACAGTGACTCAACCAGAGCTGGTGTTTATGGTAAACGTGTGTGTGTGTGTGTGTGTGTGTGTGTGTGTGTGTGTGTGTGTGTACTAGTCAGCTCTTCCTGTGATTTCAGTTGTGCCTACTGACCCTAAGGCAGACACAGTAGCAGCAGCAGCACATCAGCTCACCATTCCCCTAATCATTACTCTTTAACTTAACATTAAATCTATTTGTGGGTAAACGTTACGAGTTAATGTTCATCTGACCATTTGTTTCTTTAGTTGAACTTCCATTAGTCATTAATAGCCAATGATTAAATATCTGACCCTCCAGTCAAGGTTAAAGGCTGGGGTCACACTAAACTAAGTATGAGTGTTCTTTGTGTGTGCAGGCCTAGTCACTGTTTGTAGTAACCGTTGCAGTCCCTTCTCTCTTAATCTATTTCTCTCTCTTCCCCTCCTTTCTTCCCCTCCTCTCTTCCCTCTCTTCCCCTCCTCTTCCCCTCCTCTCTCCCCCCTCTCTTCCCCTCCTCTCTCCCCCTCCTCTTTCCCCCCTCCTCTTTCCCCCCTCCTCTCTCCCCTCTCTCTTCCCCTCTCCCCCCTCTCTTCCCCTTTCTTCCCCTCTCTCCCCCCTCTCTTCCCCTCTCTCCCCTCTCTCATTCCCTCTCTCCCTGAATTCCCCCACCTTTAAGTTTCTCCAGCCACGACCATTTTAGCCTGGGTGGGTACCAGTCTGTTTGTCTCATCATGCCAGACATGACAAGGAGTTGATAGCATGATATGATAGCACCAACAGATCTGGGACAAAGCTACTACTCTCCATCCCTCTTTGACCATCCAAATCTTTCTCCCCTTCCTTTACCCCCCCCACACACACACACACTCTCTAGATCTCTCTCTCGCTCTTCCCATCTCTCTGGTTCAAGGCTCATTTGCTAATGACAGTGTTGGCCCGAGGTAATTACAACCTTAGATTAAGAGTCGTTTATATTTTTTACGGCCTCACTGAAACATGGCAATTTGCGGTGGCTCTCTGAGATGTGCTCGCTCTCTCTCTCCCTCCCCCTTGTCCTCTCTCTCGATCCCTCTCTCGCCTTTTCTCTCTGGCCCCAGTTCTCACTTTTGGTTAGTGGCCGTTTTTCAGATTTTTGCCATTTTCCATGTACTTCCAGACAGAGCGAGAAAGAGGGAACGAGAGAGGAGAAAGAGGGAACGAGAGAGGAGAAAGAGGGAACGAGAGAGGAGAAAGAGGGAACGAGAGAGGAGAAAGAGGGAACGAGAGAGGAGAAAGAGGGAACGAGAGAGGAGGAGGAGAAATAGGTTGGTTCCAGTCAAAAGGCTGAGAGATTCTGAATCTGAACGTCTGTCTTTCCAACTGTAATTCAGTCTTTCAGGGGGAACATCTGTCTCGGAGCCCCATCTCTCCTCTTCAAACGCCAATTCTGAGCGTTGGCAAGAGGGAGTGTGTGAGACAGGAGTTATTTGCGGTTTGCGTTCGGCTCAAGCCGGGCTCCGCTTGTAGCCTTTGCGTGCTCGTGTATATTTATACAGAGTTTTTGAAGTGGTTCTTTGGAACGCATCATTTGGCTGGAACGGCTTGAGTCTTCTTCAATTTGGCTTGGCGGGCAAACACCGTGAGGGGATCGGTTTGCTTTTCGCATACCGCCGGGTCAGCATTGATGTGCGAGGCCCTTTGAAGAGATTAAAGCCAGGGGCTTTCTTTAAGCGCCCTGCCCAAGAAAGCTGCTCTAACTCTGGGACGTCAACAGTGGCCCGCCCTGTGTATTGTGGAACACCTGATTCTGGTGGTAGGATTGAGGCCTACATTGAACTCATTGTGACACTGCGACTGTAGCTAAGATCCAAATAAACACACACACACACAACCAAATGTGTGTGTAGGCACAAACACACTCCAAACATGCTGATTGTAACACATACACTCCGACACACACCCCCTTGCTAATTGGGACGCACGCTTGCTTTCACACGGTTTCGCTAATACAAAACACACATAGGCACACACACAAAAACACACACATGTTTCTTATGCCTTGCCAGCTCCAACTCCCTGCCTGCTGTGTGACTGCCCTGCTCCCATCCTCTCCCCCCCTCCCCAGGCCTCCTCGCCTCGCCACCTGACTTTTAACACCCTAATCCGTTGTTGCAGAGGGTGGAAGGCCCTCCACCCTAATCCCTGGTTGTAAAGGGTGGAGGGCCTCAGACGACCACTCCTAATTGGGTATAAAAGGGGGCTACTGGCTGGAGAATACTGTGTGATATGAAATTCCTTTGCTCTTAGAGACCAGAGGAGCAGAGCAGTTGCCTGGTCCTAGGTAGGTGTGTGTGTGTGTGTGTGTGTGTGTGTGTGTGTGTGTGTGTGTGTGTGTGTGTGTGTGTGTGTGTGTGTGTGTGTGTGTGTGTGAGAGAGAGTTTGGACAGTACAGCAGGAAAGCAGGTAGGTTGTTATTCTGACTGGTAGACTGAGACTTGTCATCACAGTCTCCTATATTCACACTTCTTCTGAATGGATGAATGGCAGTTTTCCAATTACCCTGAAGCAGAGATTAAACCCCGGTGTGGTCACATGTCTGTATTACCCTGAAGCAGAGATTAAACCCCGGGGTGGTCACATGTCTGTATTACCCTGAAGCAGAGATTAAACCCCGGGGTGGTCACATGTCTGTATTACCCTGAAGCAGAGATTAAACCCCGGTGTGGTCACATGTCTGTATTACCCTGAAGCAGAGATTAAACCCCGGTGTGGTCACATGTCTGTATTACCCTGAAGCAGAGATTAAACCCCGGTGTGGTCACATGTCTGTATTACCCTGAAGCAGAGATTAAACCCCGGTGTGGTCACATGTCTGTATTACCCTGAAGCAGAGATTAAACCCCGGGTGGTCACATGTCTGAATTACCCTGAAGCAGAGATTAAACCCGGGGTGGTCACATGTCTGTATTACCCTGAAGCAGAGATTAAACCCCGGGGTGGTCACATGTCTGTATTACCCTGAAGCAGAGATTAAACCCGGTGTGGTCACATGTCTGTATTACCCTGAAGCAGAGATTAAACCCCAGTGTGGTCACATGTCTGTATTACCCTGAAGCAGAGATTAAACCCGGTGTGGTTACATGTCTGTATTACCCTGAAGCAGAGATTAAACCCCGGTGTGGTCACATGTCTGTATTACCCTGAAGCAGAGATTAAACCCCGGTGTGGTCACATGTCTGTATTACCCTGAAGCAGAGATTAAACCCCGGTGTGGTCACATGTCTGTATTACCCTGAAGCAGAGATTAAACCCCGGTGTGGTCACATGTCTGTATTACCCTGAAGCAGAGATTAAACCCCGGGGTGGTCACATGTCTGTATTACCCTGAAGCAGAGATTAAACCCCAGTGTGGTCACATGTCTGTATTACCCTGAAGCAGAGATTAAACCCCAGTGTGGTCACATGTCTGTATTACCCTGAAGCAGAGATTAAACCCCGGTGTGGTCACATGTCTGTATTACCCTGAAGCAGAGATTAAACCCCGGTGTGGTCACATGTCTGAATTACCCTGAAGCAGAGATTAAATTGCTCCGGGTGGTCACATGTCTGAATTACCCTGAAGCAGAGATTAAACCCCGTGTGGTCACATGTCTGTATTACCCTGAAGCAGAGATTAAACCCCGGTGTGGTCACATGTCTGAATTACCCTGAAGCAGAGATTAAACCTCGGGGTGTGTCACATGTCTGTATTACCCTTGAAGCAGAGATTAAACCCCGTGTGGTCACATGTCTGAATTACTCCTGAAGCAGAGATTAAACCCTGGTGGTCACATGTCTGTATTACCCTGAAGCAGAGGTAAAACCCCGGTGTGGTCACATGTCTGAAACAAATGCCAAGAGTGGCTGTCGGTCTGTCCCTCCAGGGGTAATGTGTGACTACCGTCTGTCCTCCAGGGGTAATGTGTGCAATTACCTGTCTGTCTCCAGGGGTTGGGTGTGACTACCTGTCTGTCCCTCCAGGGGTAATGTGTGTGTGTGGCTACCTGTCTGTGGGTCGCTCGGGCTCGGTGTGGGTGTGGGTGTGGGTGCTTGTTTCTGTGTATGTGTGCGCTCTGCATGATTATGTACAGTGTGTGTGTGTGAGCAGGAGAAAGGGGGCCAGCCTCTCTCTCTGACAGGAGACATGTGTTTAATTATTTTAATGGTGTTAAATAGTTGAGCCCCCCAGAGTCCCCCCCTGACCAGGCCTCACCTCCACGAGCAGCCAGTCACAAGAGGGGTCCCAGGGCCACTGGGTTATCCACCCGGTCAGTGTGTGTGTGTTTTATGTTAATACCCTCAACACACAGACACAGACATAAACTTAGGCCCACACACACATCTATACACACGTGCTCCTAGTCTAAATCTAGGGTCATGGGCGGCAGTGTTGAGGTTAAACAATCTCAGTGATTCCATCGTCTCTGTCATCTTAGTCAAGTATCACACTATACTAGACAAAGGAATGTTTTCTCATCCCTTATATTTCTCTCTCCCTCTCTCTATATATCTATCTCTCTCTCTCCCTATATGTCTCTACCCCCTCTCTCTCTCCCTCTCTCGATATCTATCTCTCTCTCCCTCTCTCTCTATCTCTCTCTATATCTATCTCTCTCTCTCCCTCTCTCTATCTATCTCTCTCTCTCCCCTCTCTCTCTATCTCCCCCTCTCTCTCTATCTATCTCTCTCTATATCTATCTCTCTCTCCCTCTCTATATCTATCTCTCTCTCTCTCCCTATATATATCTCTCTCTCCCTCTCTCTCTCCCTATCTCTCTCTCTCCCTCTCTCTCTATCTATCTATCTCTATATATATCTCTCTCTCTCTCTCCCCCTCTCTCTCTCTCCTATCTATCTCTCTATCTCTATATCTTCCTCTCTCTCTCTCCCTCTATCTATCTATCTCTCTATCTCTCTCTCTCTCTCTCTCTCTCTCTCTTCTCATCCACTGTTCATCGCCTGATAATTCCTACCATCTCCCCGCCACCGTCTCTGTCCCGTCCAGAAAGCCTGTCTCTCAGCACTGAGAAGTGACAGGGTCTTCTGTGCGCAGTCAGTGCCTCAAATACTGAGACACACAGCAGAGGAGTACCTACCACAGGAGGCTGTTAAGGGGAGGACGCCCGTAATAATGTCTGGAATTAAGTGAGTGGTGAATGGAAATGGTAAGGGAAACCATGTATTTGATACCATTCAATTTATTCCATTGCAGCCATTACTATGAACCCGTCCTCCCCAAATAAGGTGCCTCAGCGTACCCTTACGAAACACAGATAGAAAGGAGACAGACCACATAGTGGTCCAGTCTGAACTGTGTCTGTCATTATAGTGACACACTTCCCCCCTGTCTTCTCATGACTATAGTGGTCCAGTCTGAACTGTGTCTCTGTTACGGTCTGTCATTATAGTGACACACTTCCCCCTGTCTTCTCATGACCATAGTGGTCCAGTCTGAGCTGTGTCTCTGTTACTGTCTGTCATTATAGTGACACACTTCCCCCTGTCTTCTCATGACCATAGTGGTCCAGTCTGAGCTGTGTCTCTGTTACTGTCTGTCATTATAGTGACACACTTCCCCCTGTCTTCTCATGACCATAGTGGTCCAGTCTGAGCTGTGTCTCTGTTACGGTCTGTCATTATAGTGACACACCTCCCCCTGTCTTCTCATGACCATAGTGGTCCAGTCTGAGCTGTGTCTCTGTTACTGTGTCTGTCATTATAGTGACACACTTCCCCCTGTCTTCTCATGACCATAGTGGTCCAGTCTGAGCTGTGTCTCTGTTACGGTCTGTCATTATAGTGACACACTTCCCCCTGTCTTCTCATGACCATAGTGGTCCAGTCTGAGCTGTGTCTCTGTTACTGTGTCTGTCATTATAGTCAAATCAAATCAAATCAAATTTATTTATATAGCCCTTCGTACATCACACTTCCCCCTGTCTTCTCATGACCATAGTGGTCCAGTCTGAGCTGTGTCTCTGTTACGGTCTGTCATTATAGTGACACACTTCCCCCTGTCTTCTCATGACCTATGCATGGCAGGTACAACGTTTTGTATATATGGCCCTTGGTAGTCCAAATGAAACATTCATTGTCTACTGTATAGCACATACACATACGAATAGCCACACTTCTGTTCAAGCCAACGTCAGTCTGTCTGGCTAATATGTAGCCTGTGTGAGAGGTCTGCAGCTATAGGCTACATACAGTACTTGACTGTGTAATGACAGCTTCATCTCTCCTTTCACAACACATAGGGCGGAAATAGTCCCCCGTGAAGATGATCCTGCAGAAGGGTTATTGGAGTAGTTTACCCCGCCATTTGTTGGGCACGAAGGGTTATTGGAGTAGTTTACCCGCCATTTGTTGGGCACGAAGGGTTATTGGAGTAGTTTACCCGCCATTTGTTGGGCCCGAAGGGTTATTGGAGTAGTTTACCCGCCATTTGTTGGGCCAGAAGGGTTATTGGAGTAGTTTACCCCGCCATTTGTTGGGCCAGAAGGGTTATTGGAGTAGTTTACCCCGCCATTTGTTGGGCCAGAAGGGTTATTGGAGTAGTTTACCCGCCATTTGTTGGGCCAGAAGGGTTATTGGAGTAGTTTACCCCGCCATTTGTTGGGCATGAAGGGTTATTGGAGTAGTTTACCCCGCCATTTGTTGGGCACGAAGGGTTATTGGAGTAGTTTACCCGCCATTTGTTGGGCACGAAGGGTTATTGGAGTAGTTTACCCCGCCATTTGTTGGGCCAGAAGGGTTATTGGAGTAGTTTACCCGCCATTTGTTGGGCCAGAAGGGTTATTGGAGTAGTTTACCCGCCATTTGTTGGGCCAGAAGGGTTATTGGAGTAGTTTACCCGCTCATTTGTTGGGCACGAAGGGTTATTTGTTACCCGCATTTGTTGGGCATTTAAGGGTTATTGGAGTAGTTTACCCCCATTTGTTGGGCCAGAAGGGTTATTGAGTAGTTTACCCGCCATTTGTTGGGCCAGAAGGGTTATTGGAGTAGTTTACCCCGCCATTTGTTGGGCCAGAAGGGTTATTGGAGTAGTTTACCCGCCATTTGTTGGGCCAGAAGGGTTATTGGAGTAGTTTACCCGCCATTTGTTGGGCCAGAAGGGTTATTGGAGTAGTTTCATTTGTTGGGCACAGAAGGGTTATTGGAGAAGTTTACTCCCGCCATTTGTTGGGCACGAAGGGTTATTGGAGTAGTTTACCCGCCATTTGTTGGGCACGAAGGGTTATTGGAGTAGTTTACCCGCAATTTGTTGGGCCAGAAGGGTTATTGGAGTAGTTTACCCCGCCATTTGTTGGGCCAGAAGGGTTATTGGAGTAGTTTACCCCGCCATTTGTTGGGCCAGAAGGGTTATTGGAGTAGTTTACCCGCCATTTGTTGGGCCAGAAGGGTTATTGGAGTAGTTTACCCGCCATTTGTTGGGCACGAAGGGTTATTGGAGTAGTTTACCCCGCCATTTGTTGGGCCAGAAGGGTTATTGGAGTAGTTTACCCCGCCATTTGTTGGGCCAGAAGGGTTATTGGAGTAGTTTACCCCGCCATTTGTTGGGCCAGAAGGGTTATTGGAGTAGTTTACCCCGCCATTTGTTGGGCACGAAGGGTTAATGGAGAAGGACTCCCATTTGTTGGGCACGAAGGGTTATTGGAGTAGTTTACCCGCCATTTGTTGGGCCCGAAGGGTTATTGGAGTAGTTTACCCGCCATTTGTTGGGCCAGAAGGGTTATTGAGTAGTTTACCCCCGCTCATTTGTTGGGCCAGAAGGGTTATTGGAGTAGTTTACCCCGCCATTTGTTGGGCCCGAAGGGTTATTGGAGTAGTTTACCCGCCATTTGTTGGGCCCACTCGCCATTTGTTGGGCCCGAAGGGTTATTGGAGTAGTTTACCCGCCATTTGTTGGGCCCGAAGGGTTATTGGAGAAGCGAAGGGTTGGAGTTGGGCCCGAAGTTATTACCATTTGTTGGGCCCACCATTTGTTGGGCCCGAAGGGTTATTGGAGTAGTTTACCCGCTCTATTTGTTGGGCCCTGAGAAGCTTACTCCGCCATTTGTTGGGCCCGAAGGGTTATTGGAGAGACCGCCATTTGTTGGGCCCGAAGGGTTATTTAGTTTACCCGCATTTGTTGGGCCCGAAGGGTTATTGGAGTAGTTTACCCGCCATTTGTTGGGCCCGAAGGGTTATTGGAGTAGTTTACCCGCCATTTGTTGGGCCCGAAGGGTTATTGGAGTAGTTTACCCCGCCATTTGTTGGGCCCGAAGGGTTATTGGAGTAGTTTACCCCGCCATTTGTTGGGCC
>NW_027013017.1:0-17462 GCF_036934945.1 Oncorhynchus masou masou
TATCCCTGTATCCTTTCATATCCCCCTGTATCCCTTTCATATCCCAGTATCCCTTCATCCTGTATCCCTTTCTCATATCCCACTGTATCCCTTTCTCATATCCCGCTGTATCCCTTTCTCATATCCCGCTGTATCCCTTTCTCATATCCCCTAGTATCCCTTTCTCATATCCCCTGTATCCCTTTCTCATATCCCCAGTATCCCTTTCTCATATCCCCTGTATCCCTTTCTCATATCCCCTGTATCCCTTTCTCATATCCCCTGTATCCCTTTCTCATATCCCCAGTATCCCTTTCTCATATCCCCTGTATCCCTTTCTCATATCCCGCTGTATCCCTTTCTCATATCCCGCTGTATCCCTTTCTCATATCCCGCTGTGTCCCTTTCTCATATCCCGCTGTGTCCCTTTCTCATATCCCGCTGTATCCCTTTCTCATATCCCCAGTATCCCTTTCTCATATCCCGCTGTGTCCCTTTCTCATATCCCCTGTATCCCTTTCTCATATCCCGCTGTATCCCTTTCTCATATCCCCTGTATCCCTTTCTCATATCCCGCTGTATCCCTTTCTCATATCCCGCTGTATCCCTTTCTCATATCCCGCTGTGTCCCTTTCTCATATCCCGCTGTATCCCTTTCTCATATCCCGCTGTATCCCTTTCTCATATCCCGCTGTGTCCCTTTCTCATATCCCCTGTATCCCTTTCTCATATCCCCAGTATCCCTTTCTCATATCCCGCTGTATCCCTTTCTCATATACCCCAGTATCCCTTTCTCATATCCCCAGTATCCCTTTCTCATATCCCAGCTGTATCCCTTTCTCATATCCGCCTGTATCCCTTTCTCATATGCCGCTGTATCCCTTTCTCATATCCCCAGTATCCCTTTCTCATATCCCCTGTATCCCTTTCTCATATCCCCAGTATCCCTTCTCATATCCCACTGTATCCCTTTCTCATATCCCCAGTATCCCTTTCTCATATCCCGCTGTATCCCTTTCTCATATCCCTACGTATCCCTTTCTCATATCCCTGCATCCTTCATATCCCCAGTATCCCTTTCTCATATCCCCAGTATCCCTTTCATATCCCGCTGTATCCCTTTCTCATATCCCGCTGTATCCCTTTCTCATATCCCCTGTATCCCTTTCTCTATATCCCCAGTATCCCTTTCTCATATCCCCTGTATCCCTTTTCGTATCCCGCTGTATCCCTTTCATATCCCCTGTATCCCTTCTCTCATATCCCGCTGTGTCCCTTTCTCATCCCCTGTATCCCTTTCTCATATCCCCGTAGTCCCTTTCTCATATCCCCTGTATCCCTTTCTCATATCCCGCTGTATCCCTTTCTCAGTATCCCCTGTATCCCTTTCTCATATCCCCGTATCCCGCTCTCCTATCCCCTGTATCCCTTTCTCATATCCCGCTGTATCCCTTTCTCATATCCCACTGCATCCCTTTCTCATATCCCCTGTATCCCTTTCTCATATCCCCTGTATCCCTTTCTCTATATCCCCTGTATCCCTTTCTCATATTCCCTGTATCCCTTTCTCATATCCCGCTGTATCCCTTTCTCATATCCCCTGTATCCCTTTCTCATATCCCCAGTATCCCTCTTACCCCGTCCCTTTCATATCCCGCTGTATCCCTTTCTCATATCCCGCTGTATCCCTTTCTCATATCCCGCTGTATCCCTTTCTCATATCCCCTGTATCCCTTTCTCATATCCCCTGTATCCCTTTCTCATATCCCCAGTATCCCTTTCTCATATCCCCAGTATCCCTTTCTCATATCCCCAGTATCCCTTTCTCATATCCCTGTATCCCTTTCATATCCCGCTGTGTCCCTTCTCATATCCCCTGTATCCCTTTCTCATATCCCGCTGTATCCCTTTCTCATATCCCGCTAGTATCCCTTTCTCATATCCCGCTGTATCCTTTCTCATATCCCGCTGTATCCCTTTCTCATATCCCGCTGTGTCCCTTTCTCATATCCCGCTGTATCCCTTTCTCATATCCCCTGTATCCCTTTCTCATTATCCCCTGTATCCCTTTCTCATATCCCGCTGTATCCCTTTCTCATATCCCCTGTATCCCTTTCTCATATCCCGCTGTATCCCTTTCTCATATCCCGCTGTATCCCTTTCTCATATCCCGCTGTATCCCTTTCTCATATCCCCAGTATCCCTTCTCATATCCCAGTGTCCCTTCTCATATCCCGCTGTATCCCTTTCTCATATCCCCAACCGTATCCCTTTCTCATATCCCGCTGTATCCCTTTCTCATATCCCCTGTATCCCTTTCTCATATCCCGCTGTATCCCTTTCTCATATCCCGCTGTATCCCTTTCTCATATCCCCAGTATCCCTTTCTCATATGCCCTGTATCCCTTTCTCATATCCCCAGTATCCCTTTCTCATATCCCCAGTATCCCTTTCTCATATCCCCAGTATCCCTTTCTCATATCCCGCTGTATCCCTTTCTCATATCCCCTGTATCCCTTTCTCATATCCCGCTGTATCCCTTTCTCATATCCCCTGTATCCCTTTCTCATATCCCCTGTATCCCTTTCTCCATATCCCGCTGTATCCCTTTCTCATATCCCCAGTATCCCTTTCTCATATCCCGCTGTATCCCTTTCTCATATCCCCTGTATCCCTTTCTCATATCCCACAGTATCCCTTTCTCATATCCCCAGTATCCCTTTCTCATATCCCGCTGTATCCCTTTCTCATATCCCGCTGTATCCCTTTCATATCCCCTGTGTCCCTTTCTCATATCCCCTGTGTCCCTTTCTCATATCCCCTGTGTCCCTTTCTCATATCCCGTCTCGTATCCCTTTCTCATATCCCCTGTATCCCTTTCTCATATCCCCTGTGTCCCTTTCTCATATCCCCATCCCGTATCCCTTTCTCATATCCCCTGTATCCCTTTCTCATATCCCGCTAGTGATCCCTTTCTCATATCCCCAGTATCCCTTTCTCATATCCCCACTGTATCCCTTTCTCATATCCCCAGTATCCCTTTCTCATATCCCGCTGTATCCCTTTCTCATATCCCCAGTATCCCTTTCTCATATCCCCTGTATCCCTTTCTCATATCTCCAGTATCCCTTTCTCATATCCCCAGTATCCCTTTCTCATATCCCCAGTATCCCTTTCTCATATCCCCAGTATCCCTTTCTCATATCCCGCTGTATCCCTTTCTCATAGGCCCTGTATCCCTTTCTCATATCCCCAGTATCCCTTTCTCATATCCCCAGTATCCCTTTCTCATATCCCGCTGTATCCCTTTCTCATATCCCGCTGTATCGCTTTCTCATATCCCGCTGTGTCCCTTTCTCCATATCCCGCTGTATCCCTTTTCATATCCCCTGTCTCCTTTCTCATATCCCGCTGTATCCCTTTCTCATATCCCCTGTATCCCTTTCTCATATCCCCTGTATCCCTTTCTCATATCCCCTGTATCCCTTTCTCATATCCCCTGTATCCCTTTCTCATATCCCCTGTATCCCTTTCTCATATCCCCTGTATCCCTTTCTCATATCCCGCTGTGTCCCTTTCTCATATCCCGCTGTATCCCTTTCTCATATCCCGCTGTATCCCTTTCTCATATCCCCAGTATCCCTTTCTCATATCCCCAGTATCCCTTTCTCATATCCCACTGTGTCCCTTTCTCATATCCCGCTGTATCCCTTCTCATATCCCGCCGTATCCCTTTCTCATATCCCGCTGTATCCCTTTCTCATATCCCCAGTATCCCTTTCTCATATTCCCAGTATCCCTTTCTCATATCCCACTGTATCCCTTTCTCATATCCCCAGTATCCCTTTCTCATATCCCCAGTATCCCTTTCTCATATCCCACTGTATCCCTTTCTCATATCCCCAGTATCCCTTTCTCATATCCCGCTGTATCCCTTCTCATATCCCCAGTATCCCTTTCTCATATCCCCTGTATCCCTTTCTCATATCCCCAGTATCCCTTTCTCATATCCCCAGTATCCCTTTCTCATATCCCCAGTATCCCTTTCTCATATCCCCAGTATCCCTTTCTCATATCCCGCTGTATCCCTTTCATATGCCCTGTATCCCTTTCATATCCCGCTGTATCCCTTTCTCATATCCCGCTGTATCGCTTTCTCATATCCCGCTGTATCCCTTTCTCATATCCCGCTGTGTCCTTTTCTCATATCCCCCCAGTATCCCTTTCTCATATCCCACTGTGTCCCTTTCTCATATCCCCGGTATCCCTTTCTCATATCCCGCCGTATCCCTTTCTCATAACCCCTGTATCCCTTTCTCATATCCCCTGTATCCCTTTCTCATATTCCCTGTATCCCTTTCTCATATCCCACTGTATCCCTTTCTCATATCCCGCTGTATCCCTTTCTCATATGCCCTGTATCCCTTTCTCATATCCTCCAGTATCCCTTTCTCATATCCCCAGTATCCCTTTCTCATATCCCCTGTATCCCTTTCTCATATCCCGCTGTATCCCTTTCTCATATCCCGCTGTATCCCTTTCTCATATCCCGCTGTATCCCTTTCTCATATCCCGCTGTATCCCTTTCTCATATCCCGCTGTATCCCTTTCTCATATCCCGCTGTATCCCTTTCTCATATCCCCTGTGTCCCTTTCATATCCCGCTGTATCCCTTTCTCATATCCCGCTGTATCCCTTTCTCATATCCCCTGTATCCCTTTCTCATATCCCCTGTATCCCTTCTCATATCCCCTGTATCCCTTTCTCATATCCCGCTGTATCCCTTTCTCATATCCCGCTGTATCCCTTTCTCATATCCCACTGTATCCCTTTCTCATATCCCCTGTATCCCTTTCTCATATCCCCAGTATCCCTTTCTCATATCCCCTGTATCCCTTTCTCATATCCCCTGTATCCCTTTCTCATATCCCCAGTATCCCTTTCTCATATCCCCTGTATCCCTTTCTCATATCCCCTGTATCCCTTTCTCATATCCCGCTGTATCCCTTTCTCATATCCCCTGTATCCCTTCTCATATCCCCAGTATCCCTTTCATATCCCCAGTATCCTTTCTCATATCCCTGTGTCCCTTTCTCATATCCCCAGTATCCCTTTCTCATATCCCGCTGTATCCCTTTCTCATATCCCGCTGTATCCCTTCTCATATCCCGCTGTGTCCCTTCTCATATCCCGCTGTGTCCCTTTCTCATATCCCGCTGTATCCCTTTCTCATATCCCCCTGTATCCCTTTCTCATATCCCGCCGTATCCCTTTCTCATATCCCCTGTATCCCTTTCTCATATCCCCGTATCCCTTTCTCATATCCCCAGTATCCCTTTCTCATATCCCCTGTATCCCTTTCATATCCCCTGTATCCCTTTCTCATATCCCCAGTATCCCTTTCATATCCCCTGTGTCCCTTTCTCATATCCCCTGTATCCCTTTCTCATATCCCCAGTATCCCTTTCTCATATCCCGCTGTATCCCTTTCTCATATCCCCAGTATCCCTTTCTCATATCCCCCAGTATCCCTTCTCATATCCCACTGTATCCCTTTCTCATATCCCCAGTATCCCTTTCTCATATCCCGCTGTATCCCTTTCTCATATCCCCTGTATCCCTTTCTCATATCCCCTGTATCCCTTTCTCCATATCCCCAGTATCCCTTTCTCATATCCCCAGTATCCCTTTCTCATATCCCCAGTATCCTTTCTCATATCCCCAGTATCCCTTCTCATATCCCGCTGTATCCCTTTCTCATATCCCCAGTATCCCTTTCTCTAACCCAGTCCTTTCATATCCCCTGTATCCCTTTCATATCCCGCTGTATCCCTTTCTCAGGTATGCCCTGTATCCCTTTCTCATATCCCCTGTATCCCTTTCATATCCCCAGTATCCCTTTCTCATATCCCGCTGTATCCCTTTCTCATATCCCGCTGTATCCCTTTCTCATATCCTGCTGTGTCCCTTTCTCATATCCCGCTGTGTCCCTTTCTCATATCCCGCTGTATCCCTTTCTCATATCCCGCTGTATCCCTTTCTCATATCCCGCCGTATCCCTTTCATATCCCCTGTATCCCTTTCTCATATCCCCTGTGTCCCTTTCTCATATCCCCTGTATCCCTTTCTCATATCCCCAGTATCCCTTTCTCATATCCCCTGTATCCCTTTCTCATATCCCCTAGTATCCCTTTCTCATATCCCGCTGTGATCCCTTTCTCATATCCCCTGTATCCCTTTCTCATATCTCCCTGTATCCCTTTCTCATATCCCCTGTATCCCTTTCTCATATCCCGACAGTATCCCTTTCTCATATCCCCAGTATCCCTTTCTCATATCCCGTATCCCTTTTCAATCCCTGTATCCCTTTCTCATATCCCCTGTATCCCTTTCTCATATCCCCAGTATCCCTTTCATATCCCCTAGTATCCTTTCTCATATCCCCTAGTATCCCTTCTCATATCCCCAGTATCCCTTTCTCATATCCCGCTGTATCCCTTCTCATATCCCCTGTATCCCTTTCTCATATCCCCAGTATCCCTTTCTCATATCCCGCAGTATCCCTTTCTCATATCCCGCTGTATCCCTTTTCATATCCCGCTGTATCCCTTTCTCATATCCCGCTGTGTCCCTTTCTCATATCCCGCTGTGTCCCTTTCTCATATCCCGCTGTATCCCTTTCTCATATCCCCAGTATCCCTTTCTCATATCCCCTAGTATCCCTTTCTCATATCCCCTGTATCCCTTTCTCATATCCCCTGTATCCCTTTCTCATATCCCCTGTATCCCTTTCATATCCCGCTGTAGTCCTTTTCTCATATCCCGCTGTGTCCCTTTCTCATATCCCGCTGTATCCCTTTTCATATCCCTCTAGTATCCTTTCTCATATCCCACTGTATCCCTTTCTCATATCCCGCTGTGTCCCTTTCTCATATCCCTCATGTATCCCTTTCTCATATCCCACTGTATCCCTTCTCATATCCCCAGTATCCCTTTTCTCATATCCCCTAGTATCCCTTTCTCATATCCCACTGTATCCCTTTCTCATATCCCACTGTGTCCCTTTCTCATATCCCCAGTATCCTTTCTCATATCCCCAGTATCCCTTTCTCATATCCCGCTGTATCCCTTTCTCATATCCCCTGTATCCCTTTCTCATATCCCCTGTATCCCTTTCTCATATCCCCTGTATCCCTTTCTCATATCCCCAGTATCCCTTTCTCATATCCCACTGTATCCCTTTCTACACTTATCCCTTGTATCCCTTTCCTCATATCCCGCTGTATCCCTTTCTCATATCCCGCTGTATCCCTTTCTCATATCCCGCTGTGTCCCTTTCTCATATCCCGCTGTATCCCTTTCATATCCCTGTATCCCCACTGTATCCCTTTCATATCCCCTGTATCCCTTTCATATCCCTGTATCCCTTTCATATCCCTGTGTCCCTTCTCATATCCCCTGTATCCCTTTTCTCATATCCCGCTGTATCCCTTTCTCATATCCCGCTGTATCCCTTTTCATATCCCCAGTATCCCTTTCTCATATCCCCAGTATCCCTTTCTCATATCCCCAGTATCCCTTTCTCATATCCCCAGTATCCCTTTCTCATATCCCGCTGTATCCCTTTCATATCCCCGTATCCCTTTCTCATATCCCGCTGTATCCCTTTCTCATATACCCCTGTATCCCTTTCTCATATCCCGCTGTATCCCTTTCTCATATCCCGCTGTATCCCTTTTCATATCCCGCAGTATCCCTTTCTCATATCCCCCTGTATCCCTTTCTCATCCCAGTATCCCTTCATCCCCTGTATCCCTTTCTCATATCCCCTGTATCCCTTTCTCATATCCCCTGTATCCCTTTCTCATATCCCCTGTATCCCTTTCTCATATCCCCAGTATCCCTTTCTCATATCCCACTGTATCCCTTTCTCATTTCCCCAGTATCCCTTTCTCATATCCCGCTGTATCCCTTTCTCATATCCCCAGTATCCTTTCTCATATCCCCAGTATCCCTTTCTCATATGCCCTGTATCCCTTTCTCATATCCCCAGTATCCCTTTTCATATGCCCTGTATCCTTTCTCATATCTCCAGTATCCCTTTCTCATGATCCCTGTATCCCTTTCTCATATCTCCAGTATCCCTTTCTCATATCCCCAGTATCCTTTCTCATATCCCCAGTATCCCTTTCTCATATCCCCTGTATCCCTTTCTCATATCCCCTGTATCCCTTTCTCATAGGCCCAGTATCCCTTTCTCATATCCTTTCTCAGTATCCTTTCTTTATCCCTGTATCCCTTTCTCATATCAGTATCCCTTTCTCATATCCCCTGTATCCCTTTCTCATATCCCCAGTATCCCTTTCTCATATGCCCGTATCCCCTTCTCATATCTCCAGTATCCCTTTCTCATATCCCCAGTATCCCTTTCTCATATCCCCAGTATCCCTTTCTCATATCCCGCAGTATCCCTTTCTCATATCCGCCAGTATCCCTTTCTCATATGCCCTGTATCCCTTTCTCATATCTCCAGTATCCCTTTCTCATATCCCCAGTATCCCTTTCTCATATCCCGCAGTATCCCTTTCTCTCATATCCCCAGTATCGCTTTCTCATATCCCGCTGTGTCCCTTTCCTCATATCCCGCTGTGTCCCTTTCTCATATCCCAGTATCCCTTTCTCATATCCCCAGTATCCCTTTCTCATATCCCGCGCTGTATCCCTTTCCTCATATCCCCAGTATCCCTTTCTCATATCCCCTGTATCCCTTTCTCATATCCCGCTGTGTCCCGCCGTATCCCTTTCATATCCCGTATCCTTTCTCATATCCCTGTATCCCTTTCTCATGTCCCTGTATCCCTTTCTCATATCCCCTGTGTCCCTTTCTCATATTCCCTGTATCCCTTTCTCATATCCCAGCCATTATCCTTTCTTTCATATCCCCTGTAACCCTGTATCCCTTTCTCATATCCCCAGTATCCCTTTCTCATAAGCCCTGTATCCCTTTCTCATATCCCCAGTATCCCTTTCTCATATCCCCAGTATCCCTTTCTCATATCCCCAGTATCCCTTTTCTCATATCCCGCTGTATCCTTTCTCATATCCCGCTGTATCGCTTTCTCATATCCCGCTGTGTCCCTTTCTCATATCCCGCTGTATCTCTTTCTCATATCCCCCCGCTGTGTCCCTTTCTCATTCCTTCTCATATCCCCCGTATCCTTTCTCATATCCCCTGTATCCCTTTCTCATATCCCCAGTCCCCTGTATCCCTTTCTCATATCCCCTGTATCCCTTTCTCATATCCCCAGTATCTTTCTCATATCCCACTGTATCCCTTTCTCATATCCCCAGTGTCCCTTTCTCATATCCCCAGTATCCCTTTCTCCCCATATCCCTTTCCATATGCTGTATCCCTTTCTCATATCCCCAGTATCCCTTTCTCATATCCCCAGTATCCCTTTCTCATATCCCCTGTATCCCTTTCTCATATCCCCAGTATCCCTTTCTCATATCCCGCTGTATCCCTTTCTCATATAGTATCCCTTTCCTCATATGCCCTGTATCCCTTCTCATATCCCCAGTATCCCTTTCTCATATCCCCAGTATCCCTTTCTCATATCCCCAGTATCCCTTTCTCATATCCCGCTGTATCCCTTTCTCATATCCCCAGTATCCCTTTCTCATATCCCGCTGTGTCCCTTTCTCATATCCCCTGTATCTTTCTCATATGCCCTGTATCCCTTTCTCATATCCCTGTATCCCTTTCTCATATCCCAGCATCCCTTTCTCATATCCCCAGTATCCCTTTCTCATATCCCCAGTATCCCTTTCTCATATCCCCTGTATCCCTTTCTCATATCCCCAGTATCCTTTCTCATATCCCCAGTATTATCCCTGTATCCCTTTCTCATATCCCCTGTATATCCCTTTCTCATATCCCGCTGTGTATCCCTTTCCCTTTCTCATATCCCCTGTATCCCTTTCTCATATCCCGGCTGTATCCCTTTCTCATATCCCCTGTATCCCTTTCTCATATCCCCTGTGTCCCTTTCTCATATCCCCTGTATCCCTTTCTCATATCCCGCTGTATCCCTTTCTCATATCCCCTGTATCCCTTTCTCATATCCCCCAGCCATAGTATCCCTTTCTCATATCCCAGTATCCCTTTCTCATATGCCCTGTATCCTTTCTCATATCCCACTGTATCCCTTTCTCATATCCCCAGTATCCCTTTCTCATATCCCCTGTATCCCTTTCTCATATCCCCAGTATCCCTTTCTCATATCCCTGTATCCCTTTCTCATATCCCAGTATCCCAGTATTTTCTCATATCCCCCGTATCCCTTTCTCTGTATCCGCTGTATCCCTTTCTCATATTCCCTGTATCCCTTTCTCATATCCCAGTATCCCTTTCTCATATCCCAGTATCCCTTTCTCATATCCCGCTGTATCCTTTCTCATATCCCTGTATCGCTTTCTTATATCCCATACTGTATCCTTTCTCATATCCCCAGTATCCCTTTCTCATATCCCCTGTATCCCTTTCTCATATCCCCTGTATCCCTTCTCATATCCCTGTATCCCTTTCTCATATCCCCGTCCCTTTCTCATATCCCTGTATCCCTTTCCCATATCCCAGTATCCCTTTCATATCCCCTGTATCCTTTCTCATATCCCCAGTATCCCTTTCTCATATCCCCTGTGTCCCTTTTCATATCCCGCTGTATCCTTTCTCATATCCCCTGTATCCCTTTCTCATATCCCCAGTATCCCTTTCTCATATCCCCAGTATCCCTTTCTCATATCCCACTGTGTCCCTTTCTCATATCCCGCTGTATGGCTTTCTCATATCCCGCCGTATATCTTTCTCATATCCTGCTGTGTCCCTTCTCATATCCCTGTATCCCTTTTCTTATCCCAGTATCCCTTTCTCATATCCCACTGTATCCCCCAGTATCCCTGTATCCTTTCTCATATCCCCAGTATCCCTTTCTCATATCCCCTGTATCCCTTTCTCCTTATCCATGTGTATCCCTTTCTCATATCCCGCTGTATCCCTTTCTCATATCCCCAGTATCCCTTTCTCATATCCTGCTGTATCCTTTCTCATAACCCCAGTATCCCTTTCATATCCCCAGTATCCCTTTCTCATATCCCAGTATCCCTTTCTCATATCCCCAGCATCCCTTTCTCATATCCCGCTGTATCCCTTTCTCATATCCCCTGTATCCCTTTCGCTCTGTATCCCGCCGCTTTCTCATATGTGTATCCCTTTCTCATATCCCCAGTATCCCTTCTCATATCCCGCTGTGTCCCTTTCTCATATCCCCTGTATCCCTTTCTCACCCATCCCCCCCAGTATCCCTTTCTCATATCCCACTGTGTCCTTTCTTCCCATATCCCTGTATCCCTTTCTCATATGTATCCTTTCTCATATTCCCTGTATCCCTTTCTCATATCCCCTGTATCCCTTTCTCATATCCCCTGTATATCCCTTTCTCCATATCCCCAGTATCCTTCTCATATCCCCAGTATCCCTTTCTCATATCCCACTGTATCCCTTTCTCATATCCCGCTGTATCCCTTTTCTCATATCTCCAGTATCCCTTTCTCATATCCCAGTATCCTTTCTCATATCCCCAGTATCCCTTTCTCATATCCCCAGTATCCCTTTCTCATATCCCCTGTATCCTTTCTCATATCCCCTGTATCCCTTTCTCATATCCCCTGTATCCCTTTCCTCATATCCCTCTGTATCCCTTTCTCATATCCCGCTGTATCCCTTTCTCATATCCCGCTGTGTCCCTTTCTCATATCCCACTGTATCCCTTTCTCATATATCCCCCACCGTATCCCTTTCTCATATCCCCTGCATCCCATATCTGATATCCCTTTCTCATTCCGCCTGTATCCCTTTCTCATATTTCTCATATCCCGCATCCCTTTCTCATATCCCAGTATCCCTTTCTTCATATCCCCAGTATCCTTTCTCATATCCCACTGTATCCCTTTCTCATATCCCCAGTATCCCTTTTCATATCCCCTGTATCCCTTTCTTATATCCCTGTATCCCTTTCTCATATCCCCAGTATCCCTTTCTCATATTCCCTGTATCCCTTTTCTCATATCCCCTGTATCCCTTTCTCATATCCCCAGTATCCCTTCTCATCATCTCCCCAGTGTCCCTTTCTCATATCCCAATTCCTTTCTCATATCCCCTTTCTTTTCATATCCCTGTATCCCTTTCTCATATCCCAGTATCCCTTTCTCATATCCCCAGTATCCCTTTCTCATATCCCCTGTATCCCTTTCTCCCCCTTATCCCTGTGTCCCAGTGCATCCCTTTCTCATATCCCCAGTATCCCTTTCTCATATTCCTTTCCATATCCCCAGTATCCTTTCTCATATCCCCAGTGTCCCTTTCTCATATTCCCTGTATCCCTTTCTCAAATCCCCAGTATCCCATTCTCATATTCAGTATCATATCCCCAGTATCCCTTTCTCATCGCTGTATCCCTTTCTCTCTTATCCCCCAGTATCCCTTTCTCATATTTCACTGTGTATCCCTTTCTCATATCCCCTGTATCCCTTTCTCATATCTTTCCATATCCCCAGTATCCTTTCTCATATCCCCTGTATCCCTTTCTCATATGCCCTGTATCCTTTCTCATATCCCCTTTCAGTATCCCTTTTCTCATATCCCCAGTATCCCTTTCTCATATCCCCAGTATCCCTTTCTCATATCCCTGTATCCTTTCTCATATTCCCTGTATCGCTTTCTCATATCCTGCTGTATCCCTTTCTCCATATCTGTATCCCTTTCTCATATCTCCAGTATCCCTTTCTCATATCCCAGTATCCCTTTCTCATATCCCCAGTATCCCTTTCTCATATCCCTGTATCCCTTTCTCATATCCCCAGTATCCCTTTCTCATATCCCCAGTATCCCTTCTCATATCCCGCTGTATCCCTTTCTCATATCCCCAGTATCCCTTTCTCAGCTGTATCCCTTTCTCATATCCCCAGTATCCCTTTCTCATATCCCCTGTATCCCTTTCTCATATCCCCAGTATCCCAGTTTCCTTTCTCATATCCCCAGTATCCCTTTCTCATATCCCCTTAGTATCCCTTTCTCATATCCCCTGTATCCCTTTCTCATATCCCCAGTATCCCTTTCTCATAGCCCTGTATCCCTTTCTCATATCCCCAGTATCCCTTTCTCATATCCCCAGTATCCCTTTCTCATATCCCCAGTATCCCTTTCTCATATCCCCTGTATCCCTTTCTCATATCCCCTGTATCCCTTTCTCATATCCCCTGTATCCCTTTCTCATATCCCCAGTATCCCTTTCTCATATCCCCAGTATCCCTTTCTCATATCCCCCAGTATCCTTTCTCATATCCCCAGTATCCCCAGTATCCTTTCTCATATCCCGCTGTATCCCTTTCTCATATCCCCTGTATCCCTTTCTCATATCCCCTGCTTTCTCATATCCCTGTATCCCTTTCTCATATCCCCAGTATCCTTTCTCTCATATCCCTGTATCCCTTTCTCATATCCCCAGTATCCCTTTCTCATATCCCGCTGTATCCCTTTCTCATATCCCCAGTATCCCTTTCTCATATCCCCTGTATCCCTTTCTCATATCCCCAGTATCCCTTTCTCATATCCCCAGTATCCCTTTCTCATATCCCCAGTATCCCTTTCTCATATCCCCAGTATCCCTTTCTCATATCCCGCTGTATCCCTTTCTCATAGGCCCTGTATCCCTTTCTCATATCCCCAGTATCCCTTTCTCATATCCCGCTGTATCCCTTTCTCATATCCCTGTATCCCTTTCTCATATCCCGCTGTATCGCTTTCTCATATCCCGCTGTGTCCCTTTCTCATATCCCGCTGTGTCCCTTTCTCATATCCCTTTCTCATATATCCCTTTCTCATATCCCCTGTATCCCTTTCTCATATATCCATCCCCTGTATCCCTTTCTCATATCCCCTGTAACCCTTTCTCATATCCCCTGTATCCCTTTCCCATATCCCCAGTATCCCTTTCTCATATCCCCTGTATCCCTTTCTCATGTCCCCTATATCCCTTTCTCATATCCCGCTGTATCCCTTTTCATATCCCGCTGTATCCCTTTCTCATATCCCGCTGTATCCCTTTTCTCATATCCCCAGTATCCCTTTCTCATATCCCAGTATCCCTTTCTCATATCCCACTGTGTCCTTTCTCTCATATCCCGCTGTATCCCTTTCTCATATCGTATACCTTTCTCATATCCCGCTGTGTCCCTTTCTCATATCCCCAGTATCCCTTTCTCATTTCCCAGTATCCCTTTCTCATATCCCACTGTATCCCTTTCTCATATCCCCAGTATCCCTTTCTCATATCCCCAGTATCCCTTTCTCATATCCCCTGTATCCCTTTCTCATATCCCCAGTATCCCTTTCTCATATCCCGCTGTATCCCTTTCTCATATCCCAGTATCCCTGTATGCCCTGTATCCCTTTCTCATCCCCAGTATCTTTCTCATATCCCCAGTATCCCTTTCTCATATCCCCAGTATCCCTTTCTCATATCCCCCCTTTCTCATATCCCGCTGTATCCTTTCTCATATGCCCTGTATCGCTTTCATATCCCGCTGTATCCCTTTCTCATATCCGCTGTGTCCCTTTCTCATATCCCGCTGTGTCCCTTTCTCATATCCATGCTGTATCCTTTCTCATATCCCCCCAGTATCCCTTTCTCATATCCCACTGTGTCCCTTTCATATCCCCTGTATCCCTTTCTCATATCCCGCCGTATCCCTTTCTCATATCCCCTGTATCCCCCATATCCCCTGTATCCCTTTCTCATATCCCCAGTATCCCTTTCTCATATCCCACTGTATCCCTTTCTCATATCCCGCTGTATCCCTTTCTGCCCTTATCCCCAGTATTCCTTTCTCATATCCCCAGTATCCCTTTCTCATATCCCCAGTATCCCTTTCATATCCCGCTGTATCCCTTTCTCATATCCCGCTGTATCGCTTTCTCATATCCCGCTGTATCCCTTTCTCATATCCCGCTGTGTCCCTTTCTCATATCCCGCTGTGTCCCTTTCTCATATCCCGCTGTATCCCTTTCTCATATCCGCTGTGTCCTTTCTCATATCCCGCTGTATCCACTTTCTCATATTCCGCCGTATCCCTTTCTCATATCCCGCTGTGTCCCTTCTCATATATCCCTTCTCATATCCCCAGTATCCCTTTCTCATATCCCACTGTATCCCTTTCTCATATCCCCAGTATCCTTTCTCATATCCCACTGTATCCCTTTCTTATATCCCCAGTATCCCTTTCTCATATCCCCAGTATCCCTTTCTCATATTTCCTGTATCCCTTTCTCATATCCCCAGTATCCCTTTCTCATATCCACAGTATCCCTTTCTCATCTCCCCAGTATCCCTTTCTCATATCCCCAGTATCCCTTATCCCTCATATGCCCTTATCCCTCATATCCCCAGTATCCCTTTCTCATATCCCCAGTATCCCTTTCTCATATCCCCAGTATCCCTTTCTCATATTTCTCATATCCTGCTGTGTCCCTTTCTCATATCCCGCTGTATCCCTTTCTCATATCCCCCCAGTATCCCTTTCTCATATCCCTGCTGTATCCCTTTCTCATATCCCGCTGTATCCTTTCTCATATCCCTGTATCCCTTTCTCATTCCCCTGTATCCCCTCAGTATCCCTTTCTCATATCCCCTGTATCCCTTTCTCATATCCCCTGTATCCCTTTCTCATATCCCCTGTATCCTTTCTCTCAGTATTTCTCATATCCCACTGTATCCCTTTCTCATGTCCCCTTATCTCATATCCTGCTGTATCCCTTTCTCATATCCCTGTATCCATTTCTCATATGTGTATCCCTTTCTCATATCCCTGTATCCCAGTATCCCTATTCTCAGTATCCCTTTCTATATTCCCTGTATCCCTTTCATATCATATCCCCATGTCCCCTGTATCCCTTTCTCATATCCCCAGTATCCCTTTCTCATATCCCCAGTATCCCTTTCTCATATCCCCAGTATCCCTTTCATATCCCGCATCCCTTTCTCATATCCCCAGTATCCCTTTCATATGCCCTGTATCCCTTTCTCATATCCCCAGTATCCCTTTCTCATATTCCCCAGTATCCCTTTCTCATATCCCCAGTATCCCTTTCTCATATCCCCAGTATCCCTTTCTCATATCCCGCTGTATCCCTTTCTCATATATTTCCTGTATCCCTTTCTCATATCCCCAGTATCCCTTTCTCATATCCCCAGTATCCCTTTCTCATCTCCCCAGTATCCCTTTCTCATATCCCCAGTATCCCTTTCTCATATCCTGTATCCCTTTCTCATATCCCCAGTATCCCTTTCTCATATCCCCAGTATCCCTTTCTCATATCCCCAGTATCCCTTTCTCATATCCCAGTATCCCTTTCTCATATCCCTTTGTATCCCTTTCTCATATCCCCTGTATCGCTTTCTCATATCCTGCTCCCCAGTATCCCTTTCTCATATCCCTCAGTATCCCTTTCTCATATCCGCTGTATCCCTTTCTCATATCCCGCTGTATCTTTCTCATATCCTGCTGTATCCCTTTCTCATATCCCGCTGTGTCCCTTTCTCATATCCCGCTGTGTCCCTTTCTCATATCCCGTGTCCCTTTCTCATATCCCCTGCATCCCTTTCTCATATCCCCTGTATCCCTTTCTCATATCCCCTGTATCCCTTTCTCATATCCCCTGTATCCCTTTCCCATATCCCCAGTATCCCTTTCTCATATCCCCTGTATCCCTTTCTCATGTCCCCATATCCCTTTCTCATATCCGCTGTGTCCCTTTCTCATATCCCGCTGTATCCCTTTCTCATATCCCGCTGTATCCCTTTCTCATATCCCGCTGTATCCCTTTCTCATATCCCCAGTATCCCTTTCTCATATCCCACTGTGTCCCTTTCTCATATCCCACTGTATCCCTTTCTCATATCCCGCCGTATCCCTTTTCTCTATATCCCGCTGTATCCCTTTCTCATATCCCCAGTATCCCTTTCTCATATCCCCAGTATCCCTTTCTCATATCCCCTGTATCCCTTTCTCATATCCCCAGTATCCCTTTCTCATATCCCCAGTATCCCTTTCTCATATCCCACTGTATCCCTTTCTCATATCCCCAGTATCCCTTTCTCATATCCCGCTGTATCCCTTTCTCATATCCCCAGTATCCCTTTCTCATATGCCCTGTATCCCTTTCTCATATCCCCAGTATCCCTTTCTCATATCCCCAGTATCCCTTTCTCATATCCCCAGTATCCCTTTCTCATATCCCCAGTATCGCTTTCTCATATCCCGCTGTATCCCTTTCTCATATGCCGCTGTATCCCTTTCTCATATCCCGCTGTATCCCTTTCTCATATCCCGCTGTATCCCTTTCTCATATCCCGCTGTGTCCCTTT
>NW_027013018.1:0-17461 GCF_036934945.1 Oncorhynchus masou masou
CTGTAAAACATCACTGCAGTGTTCCTCACCTGGCTTACTGTAAAACATCACTGCAGTGTTCCTCACCTGGCTTACTGTAAAACATCACTGCAGTGTTCCTCACCTGGCTTACTGTAAAACATCACTGCAGTGTTCCTCACCTGGCTTACTGTAAAACATCACTGCAGTGTTCCTCACCTGGCTTACTGTAAAACATCACTGCAGTGTTCCTCACCTGACTTACTGTAAAACATCACTGCAGTGTTCCTCACCTGGCTTACTGTAAAAGCTCAACTAAAGATTGATTACTGTGCTTCTATATTTCCATCAACCCTGTGTTGTGGATTTGGCCCTAGTTTCTCATCCACATCACAATGGATGTTTTCGTTAGCCATTCTTCTTGGGAAGAATCTTCGGGGGAATCCGGGCCTGACACTGGTCTGCCCTGATGTCACTGCATGCGTCATCTATGGCCTGGAGAAGGGCGGCTTGTTTGTGAGGGCACCTATCATATACCTTCCACCTCCATGTGGAGAAAAATTACTCAATCTAGTTGAGGAAAACAAGAGTATGGAGGTAAGTACAGAGTGGTAAATTGTGGATGGGCCTGAAACCATGCTTGCACCATTTGAGCATGGTAGAACCTGACATTATCACAATGACATAGGTCACACCATCAGCTCTACAGACCTGATTTAGCTCATCAAGGGACGGTTACATTCGAACAGCGAATCATGTGGCTGCCTGCAACTCAATATATAGAGTATATAGAGCTTTAGTTGTTGTTCCACCAAATATTGAACAGGCAAGATGAGTAATCTAAGCAACTTTGACCGCTGTGATTGTTCCAGCATCTCAGAAACAGCTGCCTTCCTGGGATTTTACGCACTACAGCCTCTAGAGTTTACAGAGAATGGTGCGACAAACAAAAACACATTCAGTGAGCGGCATTTCTGTGGTCAAAACACCTTGTTAATGAGAGAGGTCAGAAGAGAATGTCCAGACTCATTCAAGCTAACAGAAAGGCCTCAAACGCTCAAATAACAGCTGTTTAAAACAGTGGTGTGCAGTTGGGCATCTCTTAACGTACAACACCGTGAATAACTCAGGCTGTTGTGGAGGCAAAGGGGTCCAACCCAGTACGAGATAGGTGTACCTAATAAAGTGGCCGGCCAGTGTCAAGCCTGAAAACATGGTCTGGAAAAGGGTACATGGGACCATAGAAACAGCGTCTGATAAAGAATGATGAAATATTACATCCATAGATAATGTAGTCCAATTGGTTCATGTTCACGGTAATTGGTGTCAATGGATCTCGTTATCCTGAAACTTACATGATCTAAACATGGAATGTTGTTTGGCAGTTTCCATAAAACTATACATTATTAAGAGTAACGCAACAGTTACTTATCATTTTGATCAGTTGTATCAATTGATAGTTAGATCATTGTAATGAAATGAATAGACAGTCCTCTCAGATGTCATGTGAATTGCATTTTGAAATGGTAATACTTTGATGTTAAATTGTATCATTTTGAACAGGTGATATTAGTTCAATGAACAAATGATCTTAGCTTTATGTGTATTGTATCCAAGCAATTGGAAAAAGTGTCCAGAGTTTTGAAAAATGTGTATTTTGATCATTGGTTGGAGTTTAAAATGACATCAGGTTCTGAAATTAGAGCCAAAGTGAAAAAACATAAATACTTAGAAGGGACTGTCGATTCTCTTTATTCGAACTGTTCTTGTATACAACCTCTACCTTGTCACAACACAACTGATTGGCTATTTTATACAAATGTAGAAAATAGTAAAAATAAAGAAAAACCCTTGAATGAGTAGGTGTGTCCAAACTTTTGACTGGTACTGTCTGTCTCTGTGTGTGTGTGTCTCTCTCTGTGTGTGTGTGTGTGTGTGTGTGTGTCTCTCTCTGTGTGTGTGTGTGTGTGTGTGTGTGTGTGTGTGTGTGTGTGTGTGTGTGTGTGTGTGTGTGTGTGTGTGTGTGTGTGTGTGTGTGTGTGTGTGTGTGTGTGTGTGTGTGTGTGTGTGTTACTCACAGGTCTGCTTGGTCTTGTTGCAGCTGTTTTGTCCTCCAGAGTGAAGATGGCATTGCAGATGACGAGACAGAGACACAGACAGAGACAGAGAGAGACGGACGGACAGACAGACAGAGGCAGAGACAGAGACGGAGAGAGACGGACAGACAGAGACAGAGACAGAGAGAGACGGACAGACAGAGACAGAGACAGAGAGAGACGGACAGACAGACAGAGACACAGACAGAGACAGAGAGAGATGGACAGACAGAGGCAGACAGACACAGACAGACAGACAGACAGACAGACAGACAGACAGACAGACAGACAGACAGACAGACAGACACACACACACACAGAGACAGACAGACAGACAGACAGACAGAGAAAAGGGGAGGAGTGAGAGAAAATACACCCGGTTCCGGGTTGGCGTAGCGGTCGCATCTACACGGTCCGCAGGTAGTATAACTTTTTATAACTTTTCATTACATTTCATTATAGTACAACGGTTTGATTTGTCTAATCTTAGCAATTTCTTCTTAGCTAGCTACATAGCCGTCTTTGTATCAAAGATAATTGCATAATTATCGTATTTGTCGTCTAAAGTATCTGCCCAGCAGCTAGCTAAGCAGCTAGCTAACATCCACTGTCCACCAGCACTGTAGAAACTATTACACTCAACTGAACGACTCGATTAGCGTAGTGTCAGCTAGCTACATAGTTGTCTTCGCTGTCTTCGTATCCAAGATAATTGTGTAGTTTAGAGTGTGTAGACTTAGGAGTGATTATCTTAATTTACCGAGGTTAGCTAGCCAGCTATTTGTCGCCCTTAACGTAGGAGATGCTGCTAGCTAGCTAGCCAACAGCTAGCCGACCTCTACCGAATTGAACTTCAACTACCCGGTCAACATTCCGCGTCGCTCCACAGGTAGTATCACATTTTCATTTCACTTCATTACAGTACAACGGTTTGATTTGTTTGATCGTAGCTAGCCAGCTACATAGCCGATCTTTGTATCTAAGACAATTGTGTAGTCTAGAGCGATTTTCTAGGTTAGCTGGCCAGCTATTGTCGTTCTTTTAACGTAGCTAGCCAGCTAGCCCCGAATAGCAGCACTGTAGAAACTATTACAGTACAACGTTTGATTTGTTTGATCGTAGCTAGCTAGCTACATAGCCGTCTTTGTATCTAAGACAATTGTGTAGCCTAGAGCGATTTTCTAGGTTAGCTAGCCAGCTATTGTCGTTCTTTTAAGGTAACGTAACGCAATCAACCTGCTAGCTAGCCAGCTAGCCCCCGAATAGCAGCACTGTAGAAACTATTACACTCGACGGAACGACTTGATTAGTGTAGTGTCAACATCGCAGCCACTACCAGCTAGCCTACTCCAGCAGTACTGTATCATTTCAATCATTTTAGTCAATAAGATTCTTGCTACGTAAGCTTAACTTTCTGAACATTCGAGACGTGTAGTCCACTTGTCATTCCAATCTCCTTTGCATTAGCGTAGCCTCTTCTGTAGCCTGCCAACTATGTGTCTATCTATCCCTGTTCTTTCCTCTCTGCACAGACCATACAAACGCTCCACACCGCGTGGCCGCGGCCACCCTAGTCTGGTGGTCCCAGCGCGCACGACCCACGGAGTTCCAGGTCTCCGGTAGCCTCTGGAACTGCCGATCTGCGGCCAACAAGGCAGAGTTCATCTCAGCCTATGCCTCCCTCCAGTCCCTCGACTTCTTGGCACTGACGGAAACATGGCTCACCACAGATAACACTGCTACTCCTACTGCTCTCTCTTCGTCCGCCCACGTGTTCTCGCACACCCCGAGAGCTTCTGGTCAGCGGGGTGGTGGCACCGGGATCCTCATTTCTCCCAAGTGGTCATTCTCTCTCTCCCCTTACCCATCTGTCTATCGCCTCCTTTGAATTCCATGCTGTCACAGTTACCGGCCCTTTCAAGCTTAACATCCTTATCATTTATCGCCCTCCAGGTTCCTCGGAGAGTTCATCAATGAGCTTGATGCCTTGATAAGCTCCTTTCCTGAGGACGGCTCACCTCTCACAGTCCTGGGCGACTTTAACCTCCCCACGTCTACCTTTGACTCATTCTCTCTGCCTCCTTCTTTCCACTCCTCTCCTCTTTTGACCTCACCCCTCACCTTCCCCCTACTCACAAGGCAGGCAACACGCTCGACCTCATCTTTACTAGATGCTGTTCTTCCACTAACCTCATTGCAACTCCCTCCAAGTCTCCGACCACTACCTTGTATCCTTTTCCCTCTCGCTCTCATCCAACACTTCCCACACTGCCCCTACTCGGATGGTATCGCGCCGTCCCAACCTTCGCTCTCTCTCCCCCGCTACTCTCTCCTCTTCCAACCTATCATCTCTTCCTCTGCTCATACCTTCTCCAACCTATCTCCTGATTCTGCCTCCTCAACCTCCTCTCTTCCCTTTCTGCATCCTTTGACTCTCTATGTCCCCTATCCTCCAGGCCGGCTCGGTCCTCCCTCCCCGCTCCGTGGCTCGATGACTCATTGCGAGCTCACAGAACAGAGCTCCGGGCAGCCGAGCGGAAATGGAGGAAAACTCGCCTCCCTGCGGACCTGGCATCCTTTCACTCCCTCCCCTCTCTACATTTTCCTCCTCTGTCTCTGCTGCTAAAGCCACTTTCTACCACTCTAAATTCCAAGCATCTGCCTCTAACCCTAGGAAGCTCTTTGCCACCTTCTCCCTCCTGAATCCTCCTCCCCCTCCTCCCTCTCTGCAGATGACTTCGTCAACCATTTTGAAAAGAAGGTCGACGACATCCGATCCTCGTTTGCTAAGTCAAACGACACCGCTGGTTCTGCTCACACTGCCCTACCCTGTGCTCTGACCTCTTTCTTCCCCTCTCTCTCCAGATGAAATCTCGCTTCTTGTGACGGCCGGCCGCCCAACAACCTGCCCGCTTGACCCTATCCCCTCCTCTCTTCTCCAGACCATTTCCGGAGACCTTCTCCCTTACCTCACCTCGCTCATCAACTCATCCCTGACCACTGGCTCACATCCCTCCGTCTTCAAGAGAGCGAGAGTTGCACCCCTTCTGAAAAAACCTACACTTGATCCCTCCGATGTCAACAACTACAGACCAGTATCCCTTCTTTCTTTTCTCTCCAAAACTCTTGAACGTGCCGTCCTTGGCCAGCTCTCCCGCTATCTCTCTCAGAATGACCTTCTTGATCCAAATCAGTCAGGTTTCAAGACTAGTCATTCAACTGAGACTGCTCTTCTCTGTATCACGGAGGCGCTCCGCACTGCTAAAGCTAACTCTCTCTCCTCTGCTCTCATCCTTCTAGACCTATCGGCTGCCTTCGATACTGTGAACCATCAGATCCTCCTCTCCACCCTCTCCGAGTTGGGCATCTCCGGCGCGGCCCACGCTTGGATTGCGTCTACCTGACAGGTCGCTCCTACCAGGTGGCGTGGCGAGAATCTGTCTCCTCGCCACGCGCTCTCACCACTGGTGTCCCCCAGGGCTCTGTTCTAGGCCCTCTCTATTCTCGCTATACACCAAGTCACTTGGCTCTGTCATAACCTCACATGGTCTCTCCTATCATTGCTATGCAGACGACACACAATTAATCTTCTCCTTTCCCCCTTCTGATGACCAGGTGGCGAATCGCATCTCTGCATGTCTGGCAGACATATCACCTCAAGCTGAACCTCGACAAGACGGAGCTGCTCTTCCTCCCGGGGAAGGACTGCCCGTTCCATGATCTCGCCATCACGGTTGACAACTCCATTGTGTCCTCCTCCCAGAGCGCTAAGAACCTTGGCGTGATCCTGGACAACACCCTGTCGTTCTCAACCAACATCATGGCGGTGGCCCGTTCCTGTAGGTTCATGCTCTACAACATCCGCAGAGTACGACCCTGCCTCACACAGGAAGCGGCGCAGGTCCTAATCCAGGCACTTGTCATCTCCCGTCTGGATTACTGCAACTCGCTGTTGGCTGGGCTCCCTGCCTGTGCCATTAAACCCCTACAACTCATCCAGAACGCCGCAGCCCGTCTGGTGTTCAACCTTCCCAAGTTCTCTCACGTCACCCCGCTCCTCCGCTCTCTCCACTGGCTTCCAGTTGAAGCTCGCATCCGCTACAAGACCATGGTGCTTGCCTACGGAGCTGTGAGGGGAACGGCACCGCAGTACCTCCAGGCTCTGATCAGGCCCTACACCCAAGCAAGGGCACTGCGTTCATCCACCTCTGGCCTGCTCGCCTCCCTACCATTGAGGAAGTACAGTTCCCGCTCAGCCCAGTCAAAACTGTTCGCTGCTCTGGCCCCCAATGGTGGAACAAACTCCCCACGACGCCAGGACAGCGGAGTCAATCACCACCTTCCGGAGACACCTGAAACCCCACCTCTTCAAGGAATACCTAGGATAGGATAAGTAATCCTTCTCACCCCCCCTTAATGATTTAGATGCACTATTGTAAAGTGGCTGTTCCACTGGATGTCAGAAGGTGAATTCACCAATTTGTAAAGTCGCTCTGGATAAGAGCGTCCGCTAAATGACTTAAATGTAAATGTAATGTAAATGTACTACTTTAAAAGAGTTTGAAACAGAGTTCAAAGTCCTGTCTCAACGAACAGGAAGTTAAAAACAATGCAACTGTCCTTGGAGGTGTCCTACACTCTGTTAATATAGGAATCATATGCTTTACAGCAGAACTGACACTAACTCCCATCAATCCTCCAGTCACACTCTGTCATCTCAACAACCTGCTTCTTTTAACACAGAAAGAACCATACCAGGTATTTCTCTACAAAATCAATGAAACCACTGAGCTTCTGCCTGTTGAGGCTCAGTGTAAACAGACGAGTCTGGGAGGGAAGAAAGTATATCTGGAGAGAGAAGAGAGTGAGAAGAGGAGGAGTTTGTCAAACAAACAGCTCAGGGTTTCTATTCTTTCTCAGAGGCTGTAAAGCATATGATTCCTATATTAACAGAGTGTAGGACACCTCCAAGGACAGTTGCATTATTTTTAACTTCCTGTTCGTTGAGACAGGACTTTGAACTCTGTTTCAAACTCTTTTAAAGTAGTACTGAGAAAGGTGTATTTTCTCTCCTCCTCCCCTTTTCTCTGTCTGTCTGTCTGTCTGTCTGTCTGTCTGTCTGTCTGTCTGTCTGTCTGTCTGTCTGTCTGTCTGTCTGTCTGTCTGTCTGTCTGTGTCTGTACAGTATGTATATATGTCTGTCTGTCCGTATATCTGTCTGTCTGCATGTATATCTGTCTGTCTGTCTGCATGTATATCTGTCTGTCTGTCTGCATGTATACAGTGCCTTGCGAATTATTTGCCCCCTTGAACCTTGCAACCTTTTGCCACATTTCAGGCTTCAAACATAAAGATATAAAACTGTATTTTTTTGTGAAGAATCAACAACAAGTGGGACACAATCATGAAGTGGAACGACATTTATTGGATATTTCAAACTTTTTTAACAAATCAAAAACTGAAATATTGGGCGTGCAAAATTATTCAGGGGGTATGCAAATTTGGTATAGAGCAGACCTATCTCCCACTTCTAAATTAATCAAAACAGGAACATTTTACATTTGGCTAGAAATTCAAAAGAAAATGATCTGAACAGAGAAAAATGTCCTCCTGTGTGCTACCTATACCCCCCCACTAGAATCCCCATACTTAAATGGAGACAGCTTCTCCATCCTGGAGGGGAAATCAATCATTTCCAGACCCAGGGACATGTACTAGTCTGTAGTGACCTAATTGTCAGAACTGGACAAGAACCTGACACCCTCTGCACACAGGGGACAAACAGCTACCTGGAGGTGACAGCACTCCCTCCCCATATGCCCCCCTAGGCACAACTACGACAACCTAACCAACAAAAACAGGTCACAACTCCTGCAGCTCTATTATACGTGGGTATGTACATAGTCATGGTAGGCTTCGAGGGCACTCTATGGTAGGTACACCCTATAGCTCTTACATCCTGGGTATGTACATAGTCAATGGTAGGCTTCCGAGGGGACTCTATGGTAGGTACACCTATAGCTCATCTCTTGGCAGTAGTACTGTAGACTACTTTATCACTGACCTCAACCCAGAGTCTCTCAGAGCGTTCAGTCAGCCCACTGACTCCCCTATCAGACCACAGCAAAATCACAGTCTACTTGAAAATGTCAATACTCAATCATGAGGCATCAAAGACAAAGGAACGGAATAATATTAATAAATGCCATTGAGGGAAGGAAAGTAGTGTGGAAACCTACCAATACACGATTTGGCAACAACAAATTCAATCACTTTTAGACATTTTCCTGTACAAAATGTTTCACTGTGATAGTGAAGGTGTAAACTTAGCAGTAGAAAACCTAAACAGTATATTTTACCTCTCAGCTTCCCTGTCAAATCTAAAAATATCAAGCAGACGGCCTAAGAAAATTAACATCAATGACAAATGGTTTGATGAAAATGCAAAAACCTAAGAAAGAATTGAGAAACCTGTCCAAACAAAAACAAATAGGCCCAGAAAACCTGAGTCTACGCCTTCGCTATGGTGAATCACTAAAACAACACAGAAATACGCTACGGAAAAAGAAGGAACAGCACATCAGAAATCAGCTCAATGGAATTGAAGAATGCATAGAATCTAACCACTTCTGGGGAAATTGGAAAACACTAAAACAAAACACAAAGAGTTATCTACCCAAAACGGAGATGTATGGGTAAACCACTTCCCCAATCTTTTTGGCTCTATAACAAAGAACAAACAGCAAAACATATGCATGATCAAATACACATCTTAGACTCAACTATTAAAGACTACCAGAACCCACTCGATTCACCAATTACATTACCATCGGAACGTATTCTGATCCCTTGACTTTTGCACATTTTGTTAGGTTACAGTCTTATTCCAAAATTGATTAAATCTACAGCCTATTGTTGATTAAATCAACAATCTACAGCCTGTACCCCATAATGATGAAGCAAAAACAGGTTGAGACATTTATGCTAATTTATTCAAACTAAAAAACAGAAATCTCACATTTAGAAAAGTATTTAGACCCAGTACTGAGCACCTTGTCTGTCTGTCTGTCTGTCTGTCTGTCTGTCTGTCTGTCTGTCTGTCTGTCTGTCTGTCTGTCTGTCTCTGTCTGTCTGTCTATACTTACTGTCTATACTGTCTGTCTGTCTGTCTCTGTCTGTCTGTCTATACTGTCTGTCTGTCTGTCTGTCTATACTGTCTGTCTGTCTGTCTGTCTGTCTGTCTGTCTGTCTGTCTGTCTGTCTGTCTGTCTGTCTGTCTGTCTATACTGTCTGTCTGTCTGTCTGTCTGTCTACTCAGCTCCCAGGCCTCTAGAAGGGTTTTAAATGTCTCTTTTTTATGGAATGTGATTTCTGTCAGGCAGTAATCAGTCACCCTGTGTTGTCTGGCCCCTCAGCTCTACGACAGCTTAATAAACTGTTTTTAACACACCCTGCTACAGTGACGTATTGGCTCTGACAAATACTACTCAGATGGAAGTAGTTTTTCACTTGGAGTACACTTCACACTGGCAGAGTTGGATGAAAAAAACACAGACTCACAGTTCCTTATAATGTACATCTGTGTACCATGCACAATGCATATTCCACTGCGCTAACTAGCCTGTCCAACTAATAGAGTACACTAACTAGCCCGTCCAACTAATAGAGTACACTAACTAACCTGTCTAACTAAGAGTACACTAACTAACCTGTCTAACTAAGAGTACACTAACTAACCTGTCTAACTAATAGAGTACACTAACTAGCCTGTCTAACTAATAGAGTACACTAACTAGCCTGTCTAACTAATAGAGTACACTAACTAACCTGTCTAACTGATAGAGTACACTAACTAACCTGTCTAAATGAGAGTACACTAACTGACCTGTCTAACTAATAGAGTACACTAACTAACCTGTCTAACTAATAGAGTACACTAACTAACCTGTCTAACTAATAGAGTACACTAACTAGCCTGTCTAACTAATAGAGTACACTAACTAACCTGTCTAACTGATAGAGTACACTAACTAACCTGTCTAAATGAGAGTACACTAACTGACCTGTCTAACTAATAGAGTACACTAACTAACCTGTCTAACTGATAGAGTACACTAACTAACCTGTCTAACTAATAGAGTACACTAACTAACCTGTCTAACTGATAGAGTACACTAACTAACCTGTCTAAATGAGAGTACACTAACTGACCTGTCTAACTAATAGAGTACACTAACTAACCTGTCTAACTGATAGAGTACACTAACTAACCTGTCTAACTGATAGAGTACACTAACTAACCTGTCTAACTAATAGAGTACACTAACTAACCTGTCTAACTAATAGAGTACACTAACTAGCCTGTCTAACTAATAGAGTACACTAACTAACCTGTCTAACTGATAGAGTACACTAACTAACCTGTCTAAATGAGAGTACACTAACTGACCTGTCTAACTAATAGAGTACACTAACTAACCTGTCTAACTGATAGAGTACACTAACTAACCTGTCTAACTAATAGAGTACACTAACTAACCTGTCTAACTGATAGAGTACACTAACTAACCTGTCTAAATGAGAGTACACTAACTGACCTGTCTAACTAATAGAGTACACTAACTAACCTGTCTAACTGATAGAGTACACTAACTAACCTGTCTAACTGATAGAGTACACTAACTAACCTGTCTAACTAATAGAGTACACTAACTAACCTGTCTAACTGATAGAGTACACTAACTAACCTGTCTAACTAATAGAGTACACTAACTAACATGTCTAACTAATAGAGTACACTAACTAACCTGTCTAACTGATAGAGTACACTAACTAACCTGTCTAACTGATAGAGTACACTAACTAGCCTGTCTAACTAATAGAGTACACTAACTAACCTGTCTAACTGATAGAGTACTCTAACTAACCTCTCTAACTGATAGAGTACACTAACTAGCCTGTCTAACTAATAGAGTACACTAACTAACCTCTCTAACTGATAGAGTACACTAACTAACCTGTCTAACTAAGAGTACACTAACTAACCTGTCTAACTAAGAGTACACTAACTAACCTGTCTAACTAAGAGTACACTAACTAACCTGTCTAACTAATAGAGTACACTAACTAACCTGTCTAACTAATAGAGTACAATATTTTTTTATATATATGTTTTAATGTATCCATTATTTTACCAGGTAAGTTGACTGAGAACACGTTCTAATTTACAGCAACAACCTGGGGAATAGTTACAGGGGAGAGGAGGGGGATGAATGAGACAATTGTAAACTGGGGATTATTAGGTGACCGTGATGGTATGAGGGGCAGATTGGGAATTTAGCCAGGACACCGGGGTTAACACCCCTACTCTTACGATAAGTGCCATGGGATCTTTAATGACCTCAGAGAGTCAGGACACTGCTTAACGTCCCATCCGAAAGACGGCACCCTACACAGGGAAGTGTCCCCAATCACTGGCCTGGGGCATTGGGATATTCTTTAGACCAGAGGAAAGAGTGCCTCCTACTGGCCTTCCAACACCACTTCTAGCAGCATCTGGTCTCCCATCAGGGTCTCCCATCCATGAAAAACCCCAGCATGTCCTCACAGTGCTCACTCACACATTAAGAGGATGTCCTCACAGTGCTCACTCACACAGTAAGAGGATGTCCTCACAGTGCTCACTCACACAGTAAGAGGATGTCCTCACAGTGCTCACTCACACATTAAGAGGATGTCCTCACAGTGCTCACTCACACATTAAGAGGATGTCCTCACAGTGCTCCCTCACACAGTAAGAGCCTAGCATGTCCTCACAGTAAGAGCGTAGTGCTCAGTCTACCAAGCAGTAAGGAGAGTAACATAGGTGTTAGTTATACTGCTACTCAGTTCCACTCTCACCTCAGAGCAGGTTAGAGAGACAGGTGTGTTTTATAGAGCGGTGTATTCAGAAAGTAGGGGTGATGAAGGTGCTGAGGGTGCAAAGGCACACCCTGAAATATGAATGTTTTGTTTCACAGTCGACCAATCATGTCAATGCGGAGCTATTCGGAGCCCTCCATGTTGTTACAACATTTGGGAGGCGCACAGTAATGCGGTATGGATCTCAATTAGGCCTCTGCAATGCCTCCAAAGACTACGCATCACACCCTCCCTACGTAGCGTCTCCGACCACATTTCAGATCATAACTTGTCTCTAACGGCGCAGTACAACAGTGGTGTGCAGAACGGCATCTCAAAACGCACAACTCGTCCATCCTTGTCAGGGATGTCAGGGATGTCAGGGATGGGCAGTTGCAGCAGACGACCACACCGGGTTCCCCTCCTATCAGCTAAAAACAAGAAGAAGCTGCTTCAATGGGAACGCGATCACCAACACTGGACAAATGAGGAGTGGAAAAACATTACCTGGTCCAAAGAATCGCAGTTCCTGTTGCGTCAGGATTTGTCTTAGCAGCGGTACAGGTTGGTGTACTGGTGTGGAGAATGTTTTCCTGGTACACGTTAGGTCCCTTGATACCAGGTGAGCCCAGACAGAACGCCACAGCGTATCTAAACAGTGTTGCTGACCAAACCCAATAGAAGCATGTTTGGGATGAGATGGAACGGGCTGTCGGCAGAATGTAGCGCTGCTCAATCTGTGGTGACTGCGTGATACCATCACGTCAACATGGACCAACATCCCTGTGGAACGCCTCTGACGCCTGTAAAATCCACTCCCTAAGATTTCAGGTTGTTCTGGAGGAGAATGGGGGTGTCCGACCGGGTATTAGATGTGTGTACCTAATAAACTGTCCAGTGAGTGTATATTCAGTATGCTGTGTTGATATCATCATAAATAAAGTAGCTGATCAGTTCCTTTACTTCTTGTTGTTCAGGGGTCATGATTATAACCTAGTTCTAACTCATCTGGAGTGGCATTGATATTCGGTAATATTGATATATTCTATTATCTCAGGGCCTTGCTGAATCTGATCTGCATACCCTCTCATCACACTGACTCCTCCAGCCTCACATAACTCTCCCTGGATAGCTGAATTATTCTAAACCATGCTAACTGATTAGCATTGATGCTGTGAGGCGCTTCTCTTCTCGCGCCTGTGGACTATCTCATTAACCTTCCCCATTCAGGCTGCAGACAGGCAGCAGGATGGTGCTCACAGCCACTGATCCCCACAACTAGATGTTGCCATCAGGGCTTGAGACGGGGTAGGGGTAACATATACACCCATAAGGAGACGTGGAAGAGTAAAGCAGAAATATAGAGCTCATTTACTTCACGCATGATGGGCTCACCTGGTCTGACACAACAGAGACACATAAAGACAGGGCCGGCTCCAACCATAAGAAGTCGCTTAGGGCTTCCGGCCGCTATGGGGCCACAGCCACTCGAACTCTGTCGTAAAATAGTCAAACAAATAAGGTGGAAGTTCGAAAATCGGTTGTGCATCAGCAGTTTCTCTTGTTATGTCAGTCACTGACAGTCACTCAATTAGCCATGTCAGCAAACCATTTTTAAGTCTAGCCAGTTATCTAAACTTGTAGTAATCATGGCTGAATTCCGAAAACATACCATGCTATTGTTTGAGGAGAGTGCACAATTATGAACTTGAAAATGTATTAATAAACCAAATAGGCACATTTGAGCAGTCTTGATACAACATTTTGAACAGAAATGCAATGGTTCATTGAATCAGTCAAAAATGGCGCACAGATTCCTAAGTCAAATATTGGCCTTTCTTTTGCATTTAAAAGATGAAACAAAAAAAATATTGTATTATCTTTTACCAGATCTAATGTGTTATATTCTCCTACATTACTTTCACAAACTTCAAAGTGTTTCCGTTCAAATGGTATCAAGAATATGCATATCCTTGCTTCAGGTCCTGAGCTACAGGCAGTTAGATATGTATGTAATTTTAGGCAAAAATTGGAAAAAAAGGGGTCCGGTCCATAAGAGGTTTTAACAAGGCTCACCTGTTAATTGAAATGCATTCCAGGTGACTATCGCATGAAGCTGGTTGAGAGAATGCCAAGAGTGTGCAAAGCTGTCATCAAGGCAAAGGGTGGCTAATATGAAGAATCTCTAAGATAAAATGTATTTTGATTTGTTTAACACTTTCTTTGGTGACAGCATGATTCCATGTGTTATTTTGTAGTTTTGATGTCTTCACTATTATTCTACAATGCAGAAAATAGTTTTTTTTTAAACTTGAATGAGTAGGTGTGTCCAAACCTTTGACTGGTACTGAATTTAAATGTGATATTATTATTTTTTTAAATAGATTTACAAACACTTCTAAAAGCTGTTATTGCTTTGTCATTATGTGGTATTGTGTGTAGATTGATGAGGGGGAAAATAATCTAATCAATTTTAGAACAAGGCTGTAATGTAACAAAGTGGGGAAAAATTCAAGGGGTCTGAATACTTTCAGAATCCCCTTCCTCCTCTCTCTGTTCTGTCTCCCCTTTCGCTCTCTTCTCTCTCTCTCCCTCCTCTCTCTGTTCTGTCTCCCCCTTTCGCTCTCTTCTCTCCCTCCTCTCTGTTCTGTCTCCCCTTTCGCTCTCTCTTCTCTCTCCTCCTCTCTCTGTTCTGTCTCCCCTTTCGCTCTCTCTCTTCTCTCTCCCTCCTCACTCTGTTCTGTCTCCCCTTTCGCTCTCTCTTTCTCTCTCCCTCCTCTCTCTGTTCTGTCTGTCTCCCCCTTGCTCTCTCTTTCTTTCTCTCTCCTCACCTTTATCTCCCCTGTCCTCTCTCTTCTCTCCCCTCTCTCTGTTCTGTCTCCCCTTTCGCCCTCTTTCTCTCTCCCCTGTCCTCTCTGACTCTCTCTTCTCTCTCTCCCTCCTCTCTCTGTTCTGTCTCCCCCTTTCACTTCTCTTCTCTCTCCCTCCTCTCTCTGTTCTGTCTCCCCTTCACTCTCTCTTCTCTCTCTCCCTCCTCTCTCTGTTCTGTCTCCCCCTTTCGTCTCTCTTCTCTCTCCCTCTCTCTGTTCTGTCTCCCCTTTTCGCTCTCTCTCTCTCTCTTTCTCTTCTCTCTCTCCCTCCTCTCTCTGTTCTGTCTCCCCCTTTCACTCTCTCTTCTCTCTCCCTCCTCTCTCTGTTCTGTCTCCCCCTTTTACTCTCTTCTCTCTCTCCCTCCTCTCTCTGTTCTGTCTCCCTTTCGCTCTCTTCTCTCTCTCCCTGTCCCTCTCTGTTCTGTCTCCCCCTTCACTCTCTCTCTTTCTCTCTCCCTCCTCTCTCTGTTCTGTCTCCCCTTCCGCCTCTTCTCTTCTCTCTCCCTGTCCTCTCTCTGTTCTGTCTCCCCCTTTCGCTATCTCTTCTCTCTCTCCCTGTCCTCTCTCTGTTCTGTCTCCCCCTTTCACTCTCTCTTCTCTCTCCCTCCTCTCTCTGTTCTGTCTCCCCCTTTCGCTCTCTCTTCTCTCTCTTCCTCCTCTCTCTCACCTTTATCTCCTGTCCTCTCTCTCTTTCTCTCTCTCCCTCCTCTCTCTGTTCTGTCTCCCCCTTTCGCTCTCTTCTCTCTCTTCCTCCCTCTCTCACCTTTATCTCCCTGTCCTCTCTCTCTTCTCTCTCCCTCCTCTCCTCTCTGTTCTGTCTCCCCCTTTCGCGCTCTCTCTTCTCTCTCCCTCCTCTCTCTGTTCTGTCTCCCCCCTTTCTGGCTCTCTCTTCTCTCTCCCTCCTCTCTCAACTTTATCTCCCTGTCCTCTCCCCCTTTCGCTCTCTCTTCTCTCTCCCTCACCTTTATCTCCCTGTCCCTCTCTCTCTTCTCTCTCTCTCCCTCCTCTCTCTCACCTTTATCTCCCTGTCCTCTCTCTCTCTTCTCTCTCCCTCACCTTTATCTCCCTGTCCTCTCTCTCTTCTCTCACTCCTCTCTCTCTACCTTATCTCCCTGTCCTCTCTCTTCTCTCTCCCTCACCTTTTTATCTCCCTGTCCTCTCTCTTCTCTCTCTCCCTCCTCTCTCACCTTTATCACCCTGTCCCTCTCTCTCTTCTCTCTCTCCCTCCTCTCTGTTCTGTCTCCCCCTTTCACTCTCTTCTCTCTCCCTCCTCTCTCACTCCAGTCTCCCTGTCCTCTCTCTCTTCTCTCTCTCCCTCCTCTCTCTGTTCTGTCTCCCCCTTTCGCTCTCTCTTCTCTCTCTCCCTCACCTTTATCACCCTGTCCTCTCTCTCTCTCTTCTCTCTCTCACCTTTATCTCCCTGTCCTCTCTCTTCTCTCTCTCCCTCCTCTCTCTGTTCTGTCTCCCCCTTTCACTCTCTTCTCTCTCCCTCACACCTTTATCACCCTGTCCTCTCTCTCTTCTCTCTCTCACCTTTATCTCCCTGTCCTCTCTCTTCTCTCTCTCCCTCCTCTCCTCACCTTTATCTCCCTGTCCTCTCTCTCTTCTCTCTCTCCCTCCTCTCCCCTCACCTTTATCTCCCCTGTCTTCTCTCTCTCTCTCCCCTCCTCTCTCTCACCTTTATCTCCCTGTCCTCTCTCTCTTCTATCTCCCTCCTCTCTCTCACCTTATCTCCCCTGTCCTCTCTCTCTTTCTCTCCCTCCTCTCTCTCACCTTATCTCCCTGTCCTCTCTCTTCTCTCTCCTCCTCTCTCCCACCTTTATCACCCTGTCCTCTCTCTTCTCTCTCTCCCTCTCTCTCTCACCTGTATCTCCCCCTGTCCCTCTCTCTCTTCTCTCTCCCTCACCTTTATCTCCCTGTCCTCTCTCTCTTCTCTCTCCCTCCTCTCTCACCTTTATCTTGTCCTGTCTCTCTCTTCTTCTCTCTCTCTCCTCACCTTTATCTCCCCTGTCCTCTCTCTTTCTCTCCCTCCTCTCTCTTCTCTCTCCCTCCCCTCCTCTCACCTTTATCTCCCTGTCCTCTCTCTCTTTCTCTCTCTCCCCTCCTCTCTCTGACCTTTATCTCCCTGTCCTCTCTCCCTTCTCTCACTCCCTCCTCTCTCTCACCTTTATCTCCCTGTCCTCTCTCCCCTTCTTTCTTCCTCCTCTCTCACATTTATCTCCCTGTCTCTCTCCCTTCTTTCTCTCCCTCCTCTCTCTCTTCTCTCTCCCCCTCCCTCTCTCTCACCTTTATCTCCCTGTCCTCTCTCCCTTCTTTCTCTCCCTCCCTCTCTCACCTTTATCTCCCCTGTCCTCTCTCCCTTCTTTCTCTCCCTCCCTCTCTCACTCTTCTCTCTCCCACCTTTATCTCCTTTTCTCTTTCCCTCTCTCTTCTTACACCTTATCTCTCCCTCTTCTATCCCTGACAATATGTTAGTATATACAGTGCTTTGCGAAAGTATTCGGCCCACTTGAACTTTGCAGGCCTTTCAGGCTTCAAACATAAAGATATAAAACTGTATTTTTTTGTGAAGAATCAACAACAAGTGGGACACAATCATGAAGTGGAACAACATTTATTGGATATTTCAAACTTTAA
>NW_027013019.1:0-17454 GCF_036934945.1 Oncorhynchus masou masou
TCCACTATCAAGCTAGTTCACTGGTGAGACATATGTATCCACTATCAAGCTAGTTAACTGGTGAGACATATGTATCCACTACCAAGCTAGTTAACTGGTGAGACGTCTATACACTACCAAGCTAGTTAACTGGTGAGACGTCTATCCACTATCAAGCTAGTTCACTGGTGAGACATATGTATCCACTACCAAGCTAGTTCACTGGTGAGACATATGTATCCACTATCAAGCTAGTTCACTGGTGAGACGTCTATCCACTACCAAGCTAGTTCACTGGTGAGACATATGTATCCACTACCAAGCTAGTTAACTGGTGAGACGTCTATACACTACCAAGCTAGTTAACTGGTGAGACATATGTATCCACTACCAAGCTAGTTAACTGGTGAGACTTATGTATCCACTACCAAGCTAGTTAACTGGTGAGACGTCTATCCACTATCAAGCTAGTTCACTGGTGAGACATCTATCCACTATCAAGCTAGTTCACTGGTGAGACATCTATCCACTATCAAGCTAGTTCACTGGTGAGACATATGTATCCACTATCAAGCTAGTTAACTGGTGAGACGTCTATCCACTACCAAGCTAGTTCACTGGTGAGACATATGTATCCACTACCAAGCTAGTTAACTGGTGAGACGTCTATCCACTATCAAGCTAGTTAACTGGTGAGACATCTATCCACTACCAAGCTAGTTAACTGGTGAGACCTATGTATCCACTACCAAGCTAGTTAACTGGTGAGACATATGTATCCACTACCAAGCTAGTTAACTGGTGAGACATATGTATCCACTACCAAGCTAGTTCACTGGTGAGACGTCTATCCACTACCAAGCTAGTTAACTGGTGAGACATATGTATCCACTACCAAGCTAGTTAACTGGTGAGAGATATGTATCCACTACCAAGCTAGTTCACTGGTGAGACGTCTATCCACTACCAAGCTAGTTAACTGGTGAGACGTCTATCCACTATCAAGCTAGTTAACTGGTGAGACATATGTATCCACTACCAAGCTAGTTAACTGGTGAGACGTCTATCCACTATCAAGCTAGTTAACTGGTGAGACATATGTATCCACTACCAAGCTAGTTAACTGGTGAGACGTCTATCCACTATCAAGCTAGTTAACTGGTGAGACATATGTATCCACTACCAAGCTAGTTAACTGGTGAGACGTCTATCCACTATCAAGCTAGTTAACTGGTGAGATGTATGTATCCACTACCAAGATAGTTAACTGGTGAGACGTCTATCCACTACCAAGCTAGTTAACTGGTGAGACGTCTATCCACTATCAAGCTAGTTAACTGGTGAGACATATGTATCCACTACCAAACTATATAACTGGTGAGACGTCTATCCACTATCAAGCTAGTTCACTGGTGAGACGTCTATCCACTACGAAGCTAGTTAACTAGTGAGACATATGTATCCACTACCAAGCTAGTTCACTGGTGAGACATATGTATCCACTACCAAGCTAGTTAACTGGTGAGACGTCTATCCACTACCAAGCTAGTTAACTGGTGAGACGTCTACCCACTATCAAGCTAGTTCACTGGTGAGACATATGTATCCACTACCAAGCTAGTTAACTGGTGAGACATATGTATCCACTACCAAGCTAGTTAACTGGTGAGACGTCTATCCACTACCAAGCTAGTTAACTGGTGAGACGTCTATCCACTACCAAGCTAGTTAACTGGTGAGACATATGTATCCACTACCAAGCTAGTTAACTGGTGAGATGTCTATCCACTACCAAGCTAGTTAACTGGTGAGACATCTATCCACTACCAAGCTAGTTAACTGGTGAGACGTCTATCCACTACCAAGCTAGTTAACTGGTGAGACATATGTATCCACTACCAAGCTAGTTAACTGGTGAGATGTCTATCCACTACCAAGCTAGTTAACTGGTGAGACGTCTATCCACTATCAAGCTAGTTAACTGGTGAGACGTCTATATACTACCAAGCTAGTTAACTGGTGAGACATATGTATCCACTACCAAGCTAGTTCACGGGTGAGACATATGTATCCACTATCAAGCTAGTTAACTGGTGAGACGTCTATCCACTACCAAGCTTGTTCACTGGTGAGACGTCTATACACTACCAAGCTAGTTAACTGGTGAGACATATGTATCCACTACCAAGCTAGTTAACTGGTGAGACGTCTATCCACTATCAAGCTAGTTCACTGGTGAGACATATGTATCCACTATCAAGCTAGTTAACTGGTGAGACATATGTATCCACTACCAAGCTAGTTAACTGGTGAGACGTCTATACACTACCAAGCTAGTTAACTGGTGAGACGTCTATCCACTATCAAGCTAGTTCACTGGTGAGACATATGTATCCACTACCAAGCTAGTTCACTGGTGAGACATATGTATCCACTATCAAGCTAGTTCACTGGTGAGACGTCTATCCACTACCAAGCTAGTTCACTGGTGAGACATATGTATCCACTACCAAGCTAGTTAACTGGTGAGACGTCTATACACTACCAAGCTAGTTAACTGGTGAGACATATGTATCCACTACCAAGCTAGTTAACTGGTGAGACGTCTATCTACTACCAAGCTAGTTAACTGGTGAGACGTCTATCCACTATCAAGCTAGTTCACTGGTGAGACATCTATCCACTACCAAGCTAGTTAACTGGTGAGACTTATGTATCCACTACCAAGCTAGTTAACTGGTGAGACGTCTATCCACTATCAAGCTAGTTCACTGGTGAGACATCTATCCACTATCAAGCTAGTTCACTGGTGAGACATCTATCCACTATCAAGCTAGTTCACTGGTGAGACATATGTATCCACTATCAAGCTAGTTAACTGGTGAGACGTCTATCCACTACCAAGCTAGTTCACTGGTGAGACATATGTATCCACTACCAAGCTAGTTAACTGGTGAGACGTCTATCCACTATCAAGCTAGTTAACTGGTGAGACATCTATCCACTACCAAGCTAGTTAACTGGTGAGACCTATGTATCCACTACCAAGCTAGTTAACTGGTGAGACATATGTATCCACTACCAAGCTGGTTCACTGGTGAGACGTCTATCCACTACCAAGCTAGTTAACTGGTGAGACATATGTATCCACTACCAAGCTAGTTAACTGGTGAGAGATATGTATCCACTACCAAGCTAGTTCACTGGTGAGACGTCTATCCACTACCAAGCTAGTTAACTGGTGAGACGTCTATCCACTATCAAGCTAGTTAACTGGTGAGACATATGTATCCACTACCAAGCTAGTTAACTGGTGAGACGTCTATCCACTATCAAGCTAGTTAACTGGTGAGACATATGTATCCACTACCAAGCTAGTTAACTGGTGAGTTGTCTATCCACTATCAAGCTAGTTAACTGGTGAGACATATGTATCCACTACCAAGATAGTTAACTGGTGAGACGTCTATCCACTACCAAGCTAGTTAACTGGTGAGACGTCTATCCACTATCAAGCTAGTTAACTGGTGAGACATATGTATCCACTACCAAACTATATAACTGGTGAGACGTCTATCCACTATCAAGCTAGTTCACTGGTGAGACGTCTATCCACTATGAAGCTAGTTAACTAGTGAGACATATGTATCCACTACCAAGCTAGTTCACTGGTGAGACATATGTATCCACTACCAAGCTAGTTAACTGGTGAGACGTCTATCCACTACCAAGCTAGTTAACTGGTGAGACGTCTACCCACTATCAAGCTAGTTCACTGGTGAGACATATGTATCCACTACCAAGCTAGTTAACTGGTGAGACATATGTATCCACTACCAAGCTAGTTAACTGGTGAGACGTCTATCCACTACCAAGCTAGTTAACTGGTGAGACGTCTATCCACTACCAAGCTAGTTAACTGGTGAGACATATGTATCCACTACCAAGCTAGTTAACTGGTGAGACGTCTATCCACTACCAAGCTAGTTAACTGGTGAGACATCTATCCACTACCAAGCTAGTTAACTGGTGAGACGTCTTTCCACTACCAAGCTAGTTAACTGGTGAGACATATGTATCCACTACCAAGCTAGTTAACTGGTGAGATGTCTATCCACTACCAAGCTAGTTAACTGGTGAGACGCCTATCCACTATCAAGCTAGTTAACTGGTGAGACGTCTATATACTACCAAGCTAGTTAACTGGTGAGACATATGTATCCACTAACAAGCTAGTTCACGGGGTGAGACATATGTATCCACTATCAAGCTAGTTAACTGGTGAGACGTCTATCCACTACCAAGCTTGTTCACTGGTGAGACGCCTATACACTACCAAGCTAGTTAACTGGTGAGACGCTCTATCCACTACCAAGCTAGTTAACTGGTGAGACATATGTATCCACTACCAAGCTAGTTAACTGGTGAGACGTCTATCCACTACCAAGCTAGTTAACTGGTGAGACGCCTATCCACTATCAAGCTAGTTAACTGGTGAGACGTCTATCCACTACCAAGCTAATTAACTGGTGAGACGTCTATCCACTACCAAGCTAGTTAACTGGTGAGACGTCTATCCACTACCAAGCTAGTTAACTGGTGAGACGTCTATCCACTACCAAGCTAGTTAACTGGTGAGACGTCCTATCCACTACCAAGCTAGTTAACTGGTGAGACGTCTATCCACTACCAAGCTAGTTCACTGGTGAGACGTCTATCCACTACCAAGCTAGTTCACTGGTGAGACATATGTATCCACTACCAAGCTAGTTAACTGGTGAGACGTCACACTACCAAGCTAGTTAACTGGTGAGACATATGTATCCACTACCAAGCTAGTTAACTGGTGAGACTTATGTATCCACTACCAAGCTAGTTAACTGGTGAGACGTCTATCCACTATCAAGCTAGTTCACTGGTGAGACATCTATCCACTATCAAGCTAGTTCACTGGTGAGACATCTATCCACTATCAAGCTAGTTCACTGGTGAGACATATGTATCCACTATCAAGCTAGTTAACTGGTGAGACGTCTATACCAAGCTAGTTCACTGGTGAAACCTATGTATCCACTACCAAGCTAGTTAACTGGTGAGACGTCTATCCACTATCAAGCTAGTTAACTGAGTGAGACATCTATCCACTACCAAGCTAGTTAACTGGTGAGACCTATGTATCCCACTACAGACTAGTTAACTTTGGTGAGACATATGTATCCACTACCAAGCTAGTTAACTGGTGAGACATATGTATCCCACTACCAAGCTAGTTCACTGGTGAGACGTCTATCCACTACCAAGCTAGTTAACTGGTGAGACATATGTATATCACTACCAGAAGCTAGTTAACTGGTGAGAGATATGTATCCACTACCCAACTGGATTCACTGGTGGGCGTCTATCCACTACCAAGCTAGTTAACTGGTGAGACGTCTATCCACTATCAAGCTAGTTAACTGGTGAGACATATGTATCCACTACCAAGCTAGTTAACTGGTGAGACGTCTATCCACTATCAAGCTAGTTAACTGGTGAGACATATGTATCCACTACCAAGCTAGTTAACTGTAGAGTTGTCTATCCACTATCAAGCTATTTAACTGGGTGAGACATATGTATCCACTACCAAGATAGTTAACTGGTGAGACGTCTATCCACTACCAAGCTAGTTAACTGGTGAGACGTCTATCCACTATCAAGCTAGTTAACTGGTGAGACATATGTATCCACTACCAAACTATATAACTGGTGAGGCGTCTATCCACTATCAAGCTAGTTCCTGGGCCAATCCTCCACTATGAAGCTAGTTAACTAGTGAGACATATGTATCCACTACCAAGCTAGTTCACTGGTGAGACATATGTATCCCTGCAAGCTAGTTAACGTGAGGACCGTCTATCCACTACCAAGCTAGTTAACTGGTGAGGCGATCTACCCACTATCAAGCTAGTTCACTGGTGAGACATATGTATCCACTACCAAGCTAGTTAACTGGTGAGACATATGTATCCACTACTAAGCTAGTTAACTGGTGAGACGTCTATCCACTACCAAGCTAGTTAACTGGTGAGACGTCTATCCACTACCAAGCTAGTTAACTGGTGAGACATATGTATCCACTACCAAGCTAGTTAACTGGTGAGACGTCTATCCACTACCAAGCTAGTTAACTGGTGAGACATCTATCCACTACCAAGCTAGTTAACTGGTGAGACGTCTATCCACTACCAAGCTAGTTAACTGGTGAGACATATGTATCCACTACCAAGCTAGTTAACTGGTGAGATGTCTATCCACTACCAAGCTAGTTAACTGGTGAGACGTCTATCCACTATCAAGCTAGTTAACTGGTGAGACGTCTATATACTACCAAGCTAGTTAACTGGTGAGACATATGTATCCACTAACAAGCTAGTTCACGGGTGAGACATATGTATCCACTATCAAGCTAGTTAACTGGTGAGACGTCTATCCACTACCAAGCTTGTTCACTGGTGAGACGTCTATACACTACCAAGCTAGTTAACTGGTGAGACGTCTATCCACTACCAAGCTAGTTAACTGGTGAGACATATGTATCCACTACCAAGCTAGTTAACTGGTGAGACGTCTATCCACTACCAAGCTAGTTAACTGGTGAGACGTCTATCCACTATCAAGCTAGTTAACTGGTGAGACGTCTATCCACTACCAAGCTAATTAACTGGTGAGACGTCTATCCACTACCAAGCTAGTTAACTGGTGAGACGTCTATCCACTACCAAGCTAGTTAACTGGTGAGACGTCTATCCACTACCAAGCTAGTTCACTGGTGAGACATCTATCCACTATCAAGCTAGTTCACTGGTGAGACATCTATCCACTATCAAGCTAGTTCACTGGTGAGACATATGTATCCACTATCAAGCTAGTTAACTGGTGAGACGTCTATCCACTACCAAGCTAGTTCACTGGTGAGACATATGTATCCACTACCAAGCTAGTTAACTGGTGAGACGTCTATCCACTATCAAGCTAGTTAACTGGTGAGACATATGTATCCACTACCAAGCTAGTTAACTGGTGAGACATATGTATCCTACCAAGCTAGTTAACTGGTGAGACATATGTATGCACTACCAAGCTAGTTAACTGGTGAGACATATGTATCCTACCAGCTAGTTCACTGGTAGAAGTATCTATCCACTACCAAGCTAGTTAACTGGTGAGACATATGTATCCACTACCAAGCTAGTTAACTGGTGAGAGATATGTATCCACTACCAAGCTAGTTCACTGGTGAGACGTCTATCCACTACCAAGCTAGTTAACTGGTGAGACGTCTATCCACTATCAAGCTAGTTAACTGGTGAGACATATGTATCCACTACCAAGCTAGTTAACTGGTGAGACGTCTATCCACTATCAAGCTAGTTAACTGGTGAGACATATGTATCCACTACCAAGCTAGTTAACTGGTGAGACGTCTATCCACTATCAAGCTAGTTAACTGGTGAGACATATGTATCTCACTACCAAGCTAGTTAACTGGTGAGGCGCCTATCCACTATCAAGCTAGTTAACTGGTGAGACATATGTATCCACTACCAAGATAGTTAACTGGTGAGACGTCTATCCACTACCAAGCTAGTTAACTGGTGAGACGATATCCACTATCAAGCTAGTTAACTGGTGAGACATATGTATCCACTACCAAACTAGTTAACTGGTGAGACGATCTATCCACTATCAAGCTAGTTCACTGGTGAGACGTCTATCCACTATCAAGCTAGTTAACTGGTGAGACATATGTATCCACTACCAAGCTAGTTCACTGGTGAGACATATGTATCCACTACCAAGCTAGTTAACTGGTGAGACGTCTATCCATTACCAAGCTAGTTAACTGGTGAGACGTCTATCCACTATCAAGCTAGTTCACTGATGAGACATATGTATCCACTACCAAGCTAGTTAACTGGTGAGACATATGTATCCACACAAGCTAGTTAACTGGGTGAGACGCTCATCCACTACCAAGCTAGTTAACTGGTGAGACGTCTATCCACTACCAAGCTAGTTAACTGGTGAGACATATGTATCCACTACCAAGCTAGTTAACTGGTGAGACGTCTATCCACTACCAAGCTAGTTAACTGGTGAGACATCTATCCACTACCAAGCTAGTTAACTGGTGAGACGTCTATCCACTACCAAGCTAGTTCACTGGTGAGACGTCTATCCACTACCAAGCTAGTTAACTGGTGAGACGTCTATCCACACCAAACTAGTTTAACTGGTAGAGCGTCTATCCCACTACCAAGCTAGTTAACTGGTGAGGCGTCTATCCACTACCAAGCTAGTTAACTGGTGAGACATCTATCCACTACCAAGCTAGTTAACTGGTGAGACATCTATCCACTGCCAAAGCTAGTTAACTGGTGAGACGTCTATCCACTACCAAGCTAGTTAACTGGTGAGACACTCTTATCCACTACCAAGCTAGTTAACTGGTGAGACATATGTATCACTACCAAGCTAGTTAACTGGTGAGACATATGTATCCACTACCAAGCTAGTTAACTGGTGAGACATATGTATCCACTACCAAGCTAGTTCACTGGTGAGACGTCTATCCACTACCAAGCTAGTTCACTGGTGAGACGTCTATCCACTACCAAGCTAGTTAACTGGTGAGACATCTATCCACTACCAAGCTAGTTAACTGGTGAGACATCTATCCACTACCAAGCTAGTTAACTGGTGAGACGTCTATCCACTACCAAGCTAGTTAACTGGTGAGACATATGTATCCACTACCAAGCTAGTTAACTGGTGAGACATATGTATCCACTACCAAGCTAGTTAACTGGTGAGACGTCTATCCACTACCAAGCTAGTTAACTGGTGAGACGTCTATCCACTACCAAGCTAGTTAACTGGTGAGACATATGTATCCACTACCAAGCTAGTTAACTGGTGAGACATATGTATCCACTACCAAGCTAGTTCACTGGTGAGACATATGTATCCACTACCAAGCTAGTTAACTGGTGAGACGTCTATCCACTACCAAGCTAGTTAACTGGTGAGACGTCTATCCACTATCAAGCTAGTTCACTGATGAGACATATGTATCCACTACCAAGCTAGTTAACTGGTGAGACATATGTATCCACTACCAAGCTAGTTAACTGGTGAGACGTCTATCCACTACCAAGCTAGTTAACTGGTGAGACGTCTATCCACTACCAAGCTAGTTAACTGGTGAGACATATGTATCCACTACCAAGCTAGTTAACTGGTGAGACGTCTATCCACTACCAAGCTAGTTAACTGGTGAGACATCTATCCACTACCAAGCTAGTTAACTGGTGAGACGTCTATCCACTACCAAGCTAGTTCACTGGTGAGACGTCTATCCACTACCAAGCTAGTTAACTGGTGAGACGTCTATCCACTACCAAGCTAGTTAACTGGTGAGACGTCTATCCACTACCAAGCTAGTTAACTGGTGAGACGTCTATCCACTACCAAGCTAGTTAACTGGTGAGACATCTATCCTCTACCAAGCTAGTTAACTGGTGAGACATCTATCCACTACCAAGCCTAGTTAACTGGTGAGACAATATCCACGACCAAGCTGGTTCGCTGGTGAGACATAATCACTACTTAAACTGATTAACTGGTGAGACATATGTATCCACTACCAAGCTAGTTAACTGGTGAGACATGCTGTATCCACTACCAAAGCTAGTTAACTGGTGAGACATATGTATCCACTACCAAGCTAGTTCACTGGTGAGACGTCTATCCACTACCAAGCTAGTTAACTGGTGAGACATCTATCCACTATGACTAGTTAACTGGTGAGACATCTATCCACTACCAAGCTAGTTAACTGGTGAGACGTCTATCCACTACCAAGCTAGTTAACCGGTGAGACATATGTATCCACTACCAAGCTAGTTAACTGGTGAGACATATGTATCCACTACCAAGCTAGTTAACTGGTGAGACGTCTATCCACTATCAAGCTAGTTAACTGCGAGACATAGTATCCACTACCAAGCTAGTTAACTGGTGAGACATATGTATCCACTGCAAGCTAGTTAACTGGTGAGACATATACACTACCAAGCTAGTTAACTGGTGAGACATATGTATCCACTACCAAGCTAGTTAACTGGTGAGACATATGTATCCACTACCAAGCTAGTTAACTGGTGGGGGACGTCTATCCACTACTGCAGATAGATCACTGGTGAGACATATGTATCTGCTACCAAGCTAGTTAACTGGTGAGACATCTATCTATCAAGCTGAATTGCTTGGGCAGGACATATGTATCCACTACCAAGCTAGTTAACTGGTGAGACGTCTATATCCACTATCAAGCTAGTTAACTGTGGTGAGATTTATGTATCCACTACAAAGCTAGTTAACTGGTGAGACATATCCCACTACTCAAGCTAGTTAACTGGTGAGACATATGTATCCACTACCAAGCTAGTTAACTGGTGAGACATATGTATCCACTACCAAGCTAGTTCACTGGTGAGACGTCTATCCACTACCAAGCTAGTTAACTGGTGAGACGTCTATCCACTATCAAGCTAGTTAACTGGTGAGACATATGTATCCACTACCAAGCTAGTTAACTGGTGAGACGTCTATCCACTACCAAGATAGATCACTGGTGAGACATATGTATCCACTACCAAGCTAGTTAACTGGTGAGACATCTATCCACTATCAAGCTAGTTAACTGGTGAGACATATGTATCCACTACCAAGCTAGTTAACTGGTGAGACGTCTATCCACTATCAAGCTAGTTAACTGGTGAGACATATGTATCCACTACCAAGCTAGTTCACTGGTGAGACATATGTATCCACTACCAATCTAGTTAACTGGTGAGACGCCTATCCACTACCAAGCTAGTTCACTGGTGAGACATATGTATCCACTACCAAGCTAGTTAACTGGTGAGACGCTCTATCCACTACCAAACTAGTTAACTGGTGAGACATATGTATCCACTACCAAGCTAGTTAACTGGTGAGACGTCTATCCACTACCAAGCTAGTTAACTGGTGAGACATATGTATCCACTATCAAGCTAGTTAACTGGTGAGACATATGTATCCACTATCAAGCTAGTTAACTGGTGAGACATATGTATCCACTACCAAGCTAGTTAACTGGTGAGACATCTATCCACTACCAAGCTAGTTAACTGGTGAGACATACGTATCCACTACCAAGCTAGTTAACTGGTGAGACGTCTATCCACTACCAAGCTAGTTAACTGGTGAGACATACGTATCCACTACCAAGCTAGTTAACTGGTGAGACGCCTATCCACTACCAAGCTAGTTAACTGGTGAGACATCTCATCCACTACCAAGCTAGTTAACTGGTGAGACGTCTATCCACTACCAAGCTAGTTCACTGGTGAGACATCTATCCACTACCAAGCTAGTTCACTGGTGAGACGTCTATCCACTACCAAGCTAGTTAACTGGTGAGACATACTATCCACTACCAAGCTAGTTAACTGGTGAGACGTCTATCCACTACCAAGCTAGTTAACTGGTGAGACATATGTATCCACTACCAAGCTAGTTAACTGGTGAGACGTCTATCCACTACCAAGCTAGTTAACTGGTGAGACATATGTATCCACTACCAAGCTAGTTAACTGGTGAGACGTCTATCCACTACCAAGCTAGTTAACTGGTGAGACGTCTATCCACTACCAAGCTAGTTAACTGGTGAGACGTCTTATCCACTACCAAGCTAGTTAACTGGTGAGACATATGTATCCACTACCAAGCTAGTTAACTGGTGAGACATATGTATCCACTACCAAGCTAGTTAACTGGTGAGACGTCTATCCACTACCAAGCTAGTTAACTGGTGAGACGTCTATCCACTACCAAGCTAGTTAACTGGTGAGACGTCTATCCACTACCAAGCTAGTTAACTGGTGAGACATATGTATCCACTACCAAGCTAGTTAACTGGTGAGACGTCTATCCACTACCAAGCTAGTTAACTGGTGAGACGTCTATCCACTACCAAGCTAGTTAACTGGTGAGACGTCTGTATCCACTACCAAGCTAGTTAACTGGTGAGACATATCTATCCACTACCAAGCTAGTTAACTGGTGAGACGTCTATCCACTACCAAGCTAGTTAACTGGTGAGACGTCTGTATCCACTACCAAGCTAGTTCACTGGTGAGACGTCTATCCACTACCAAGCTAGTTAACTGGTGAGACATCTATCCACTACCAAGCTAGTTAACTGGTGAGACATCTATCCACTACCAAGCTAGTTAACTGGTGAGACGCTCTATCCACTACCAAGCTAGTTAACTGGTGAGACATATGTATCCACTACCAAGCTAGTTAACTGGTGAGACATATGTATCCACTACCAAGCTAGTTAACTGGTGAGACATCTGATCCACTACCAAGCTAGTTAACTGGTGAGACATCTATCCACTACCAAGCTAGTTAACTGGTGAGACATATGTATCCACTACCAAGCTAGTTAACTGGTGAGACGTCTATCCACTACCAAGCTAGTTAACTGGTGAGACATATGTATCCACTACCAAGCTAGTTAACTGGTGAGACGTCTATCCACTACCAAGCTAGTTAACTGGTGAGACATATGTATCCACTACCAAGCTAGTTAACTGGTGAGACGTCTATCCACTACCAAGCTAGTTAACTGGTGAGACGTCTATCCACTACCAAGCTAGTTAACTGGTGAGACATATGTATCCACTACCAAGCTAGTTAACTGGTGAGACGTCTATCCACTACCAAGCTAGTTCACTGGTGAGACATATGTATCCACTACCAAGCTAGTTAACTGGTGAGACGTCTATCCACTACCAAGCTAGTTAACTGGTGAGACATATGTATCCACTACCAAGCTAGTTAACTGGTGAGACGTCTATCCACTACCAAGCTAGTTAACTGGTGAGACGTACGTATCCACTATCAAGCTAGTTAACTGGTGAGACGTCTATATCCACTACCAAGCTAGTTAACTGGTGAGACATATGTATCCACTACCAAGCTAGTTAACTGGTGAGACATATGTATCCACTATCAAGCTAGTTAACTGGTGAGACGTCTATCCACTACCAAGCTAGTTAACTGGTGAGACATACGTATCCACTACCAAGCTAGTTAACTGGTGAGACGTCTATCCACTACCAAGCTAGTTAACTGGTGAGACATATGTATCCACTACCAAGCTAGTTAACTGGTGAGACGTCTATCCACTACCAAGCTAGTTAACTGGTGAGACGTCTATCCACTACCAAGCTAGTTAACTGGTGAGACGCATCTATCCACTACCAAGCTAGTTAACTGGTGAGACGTCTATCCACTACCAAGCTAGTTCACTGGTGAGACGTCTATCCACTACCAAGCTAGTTAACTGGTGAGACGTCTATCCACTACCAAGCTAGTTAACTGGTGAGACATCGTATCCACTACCAAGCTAGTTAACTGGTGAGACGTCTATCCACTACCAAGCTAGTTAACTGGTGAGACATATGTATCCACTACCAAGCTAGTTAACTGGTGAGACATATGTATCCACTACCAAGCTAGTTAACTGGTGAGACATATGTATCCACTACCAAGCTAGTTAACTGGTGAGACATCTATCCACTACCAAGCTAGTTAACTGGTGAGACATATCTATCCACTACCAAGCTAGTTAACTGGTGAGACGTACGTATCCACTACCAAGCTAGTTAACTGGTGAGACATATGTATCCACTACCAAGCTAGTTAACTGGTGAGACATCTATCCACTACCAAGCTAGTTAACTGGTGAGACGCATCTATCCACTACCAAGCTAGTTAACTGGTGAGACGTCTATCCACTACCAAGCTAGTTAACTGGTGAGACATACGTATCCACTACCAAGCTAGTTAACTGGTGAGACATCTATCCACTACCAAGCTAGTTAACTGGTGAGACGTCTATCCACTACCAAGCTAGTTAACTGGTGAGACGTCTATCCACTACCAAGCTAGTTAACTGGTGAGACATATGTATCCACTACCAAGCTAGTTAACTGGTGAGACGCATGTATCCACTACCAAGCTAGTTAACTGGTGAGACACATGTATCCACTACCAAGCTAGTTAACTGGTGAGACATATGTATCCACTACCAAGCTAGTTAACTGGTGAGACATCTATCCACTACCAAGCTAGTTAACTGGTGAGACATATGTATCCACTACCAAGCTAGTTAACTGGTGAGACATATGTATCCACTACCAAGCTAGTTAACTGGTGAGACGCCTATCCACTACCAAGCTAGTTCACTGGTGAGACATACGTATCCACTACCAAGCTAGTTAACTGGTGAGACATACGTATCCACTACCAAGCTAGTTAACTGGTGAGACATATGTATCCACTACCAAGCTAGTTAACTGGTGAGACGTCTATCCACTACCAAGCTAGTTAACTGGTGAGACATATGTATCCAGTCACTGTTGAAGACCTTCTCATCCACTACCAAGCTAGTTAACTGGTGAGACGTCTATCCACCTCCAAGCTAGTTCACTGGCGGGCTCTCAACTACCAAGCTAGTTAACAAGTGAGTCATCTATCCACTACCAAGCTAGTTCACTGGTGAGACGTCTATCCACTATCAAGCTAGTTAACTGGTGAGACATCCATCCACTACCAAGCTAGTTAACTGGTGAGGCGTCCTATCCACTACCAAGCTAGTTAACTGGTGAGACATATGTATCCACTACCAGCTAGTTAACTGGTGGGGACGTCCTATCCACTACCAAGCTAGTTAACTGGTGAGGCGTCTATCTACTACCAAGCTAGTTAACTGAGTGAGTTATATGTATCCACTACCAAGATAGTTAACTGGTGAGACATATGTATCCACTACCAAGCTAGATAACTGGTGGACATATGTATCACTACCAAGCTAGTTAACTGGTGAGACTGACCAAGTTAACTGGTGAGTCTATCCACTATAGTTCACTGGTCAAGTCCTACCTACCAGCTAGTTAACTGGTGAGACGTCTATCCACTACCAAGCTAGTTAACTGGTGAGACATATCTATCACTACCAAGCTAGTTAACTGGTGAGGCGTCTATCCACTACCAAGCTAGTTAACTGGTGAGACATATGTATCCACTACCAAGCTAGTTAACTGGTGAGACACTTATGTATCCACTACCAAGCTAGTTAACTGGTGAGACGTCTATCCACCAAGCTAGTTAACCTGGTGAGACATCTATCCACTATCAAGCTAGTTAACTGGTAAGTTATATGTATCCACTACCAAGCTAGTTAACTGGTGAGACATATGTATCCACTACCAAGCTAGTTAACTGGTGAGACGTCTATCCACTACCAAGCTAGTTAACTGGTGAGACGTCTATCCACTACCAAGCTAGTTAACTGGTGAGACATATGTATCCACTACCAAGCTAGTTAACTGGTGAGACGTCTATCCACTACCAAGCTAGTTAACTGGTGAGACATATGTATCCACTACCAAGCTAGTTAACTGGTGAGACGTCTATCCACTACCAAGCTAGTTAACTGGTGAGACATCTGTATCCACTACCAAGCTAGTTAACTGGTGAGACATCTTATCCACTACCAAGCTAGTTAACTGGTGAGACGTCGTATCCACTACCAAGCTAGTTAACTGGTGAGACGTCTATCCACTACCAAGCTAGTTCACTGGTGAGACGTACGTATCCACTACCAAGCTAGTTAACTGGTGAGACATCTATCCACTACCAAGCTAGTTAACTGGTGAGACGTCTATCCACTACCAAGCTAGTTAACTGGTGAGACGTCTATCCACTACCAAGCTAGTTAACTGGTGAGACGTATCTATCCACTACCAAGCTAGTTAACTGGTGAGACGTCTATCCACTACCAAGCTAGTTAACTGGTGAGACGTCTATCCACTACCAAGCTAGTTAACTGGTGAGACGTCTATCCACTACCAAGCTAGTTAACTGGTGAGACATATGTATCCACTACCAAGCTAGTTAACTGGTGAGACATACGTATCCACTACCAAGCTAGTTAACTGGTGAGACGTCTATCCACTACCAAGCTAGTTAACTGGTGAGACGTCTATCCACTACCAAGCTAGTTAACTGGTGAGACATATGTATCCACTACCAAGCTAGTTAACTGGTGAGACATCTATCCACTACCAAGCTAGTTAACTGGTGAGACATCTATCCACTACCAAGCTAGTTAACTGGTGAGACGCCTATCCACTACCAAGCTAGTTAACTGGTGAGACATCTATCCACTACCAAGCTAGTTAACTGGTGAGACGTCTATCCACTACCAAGCTAGTTAACTGGTGAGACGTCTATCCACTACCAAGCTAGTTAACTGGTGAGACGTCTATCCACTACCAAGCTAGTTAACTGGTGAGACGTCTTATCCACTACCAAGCTAGTTAACTGGTGAGACGTCTATCCACTACCAAGCTAGTTAACTGGTGAGACATATGTATCCACTACCAAGCTAGTTAACTGGTGAGACGTCTATCCACTACCAAGCTAGTTAACTGGTGAGACGTACGTATCCACTACCAAGCTAGTTAACTGGTGAGACATATGTATCCACTACTCAAGCTAGTTAACTGGTGAGACATACGTATCCACTACCAAGCTAGTTAACTGGTGAGACGTCTATCCACTACCAAGCTAGTTAACTGGTGAGACGTCTGTATCCACTACCAAGCTAGTTAACTGGTGAGACATATGTATCCACTACCAAGCTAGTTAACTGGTGAGACGTCTATCCACTACCAAGCTAGTTAACTGGTGAGACGTCTATCCACTACCAAGCTAGTTAACTGGTGAGACATATGTATCCACTATCAAGCTAGTTAACTGGTGAGACATGTCTATCCACTACCAAGCTAGTTAACTGGTGAGACATATGTATCCACTACCAAGCTAGTTAACTGGTGAGACGTCTATCCACTACCAAGCTAGTTAACTGGTGAGACATATGTATCCACTACCAAGCTAGTTAACTGGTGAGACATATGTATCCACTACCAAGCTAGTTAACTGGTGAGACGTCTATCCACTATCAAGCTAGTTAACTGGTGAGACATATGTATCCACTACCAAGCTAGTTAACTGGTGAGACATATGTATCCACTACCAAGCTAGTTAACTGGTGAGACGATCTATCCACTACCAAGCTAGTTAACTGGTGAGACATCGTATCCACTACCAAGCTAGTTAACTGGTGAGACATATGTATCCACTACCAAGCTAGTTAACTGGTGAGACATATGTATCCACTACCAAGCTAGTTCACTGGTGAGACATGTATCCACTACCAAGCTAGTTAACTTGGTGAGACATATGTATCCACTACCAAGCTAGTTAACTGGTGAGACATATGTATCCACTATCAAGCTAGTTCACTGG
>NW_027013020.1:0-126676 GCF_036934945.1 Oncorhynchus masou masou
ACCTAACTCAATAAGTTGCTGCCTGGCTATAACTTTACCTAACTCAGCAGGTTGCTGCCTGGCTATAACTCTACCTAACTCAGCAGGTTGCTGCCTGGCTATAACTCTACCTAACTCAGCAGGTTGCTGCCTGGCTATAACTCTACCTAACTCAATAAGTTGCTGCCTGGCTATAACTCTACCTAACTCAGCAGGTTGCTGCCTGGCTATAACTCTACCTAAATCAGCAGGTTGCTGCCTGGCTATAACTCTACCTAACTCAGCAGGTTGCTGCCTGGCTATAACTCTACCTAACTCAGCAGGTTGCTGCCTGGCTATAACTCTACCTAACTCAGCAGGTTGCTTGCTGCCTGGCTATAACTCTACCTAACTCAGCAGGTTGCTGCCTGGCTATAACTCTACCTAACTCAGCAGGTTGCTGCCTGGCTGCCTAACTCTACCTAACTCAGCAGGTTGCTGCCTGGCTATAACTCTACCTAACTCAGCAGGTTGCTGCCTGGCTATAACTCTACCTAACTCAGCAGGTTGCTGCCTGGCTATAACTCTACCTAACTCAGCAGGTTGCTGCCTGGCTATAACTCTACCTAACTCAGCAGGTTGCTGCCTGGCTATAACTCTACCTAACTCAGCAGGTTGCTATAACTCTACCTAACTCAGCAGGTTGCTGCCTGGCTATAACTCTACCTAACTCAATAAGTTGCTGCCTATAACTCTAAACTCAGCAGGTTGCTGCCTGGCTATAACTCTACCTAACTCAGTAAGTTGCTGCCTGGCTATAACTCTACCTAACTCAGCAGGTTGCTGCCTGGCTATAACTCTACCTAACTCAGCAGGTTGCTGCCTGGCTATAACTCTACCTAACTCAGCAGGTTGCTGCCTGGCTATAACTCTACCTAACTCAGCAGGTTGCTGCCTGGCTATAACTCTACCTAACTCAGCCAGTAAGTTGCTGCCTGGCTATAACTCTACCTAACTCAGCAGGTTGCTGCCTGGCTATAACTCTACCTAACTCAGCAGGTTGCTGCCTGGCTATAACTCTACCTAACTCAGCAGGTTGCTGCCTGGCTATAACTCTACCTAACTCAGCAGGTTGCTGCCTGGCTATAACTCTACCTAACTCAGCAGGTTGCTGCCTGGCTATAACTCTACCTAACTCAGCAGGTTGCTGCCTGGCTATAACTCTACCTAACTCAGCAGGTTGCTGCCTGGCTATAACTCTACCTAACTCAGCAGGTTGCTGCCTGGCTATAACTCTACCTAACTCAGCAGGTTGCTGCCTGGCTATAACTCTACCTAACTCAGCAGGTTGCTGCCTGGCTATAACTCTACCTAACTCAGGTTGCAGGCAGGTTGCTGCCTGGCTATAACTCTACCTAACTCACTGCCTGGCTAAACTCAGCAGGTTGCTGCCTGGCTATAACTCTACCTAACTCAGCAGGTTGCTGCCTGGCTATAACTCTACCTAACTCAGCAGGTTGCTGCCTGGCTATAACTCTACCTAATAACTCAGCTAGGTTGCTGCCTGGCTATAACTCTACCTAACTCAGCATAACTCTACCTAACTCAATAGGTTGCTGCCTGGCTATAACTCTACCTAACTCAGCAGGTTGCTGCCTGGCTAACTCAACTTGCTGCCTGGCTATAACTCTACCTAACTCAGCAGGTTGCTGCCTGGCTATAACTCTACCTAACTCAGCAGGTTGCTGCCTAACTAACTCAGCAGGTTGCTGCCCTGGCTATAACTTTACCTAACTCAGCAGGTTGCTGCCTGGCTATAACTCTACCTAACTCAGCAGGTTGCTGCCTGGCTATAACTCTACCTAACTCAGCAGGTTGCTGCCTGGCTATAACTCTACCTAAATCAGCAGGTTGCTGCCTGGCTATAACTCTACCTAACTCAGCAGGTTGCTGCCTGGCTATAACTCTACCTAACTCAGCAGGTTGCTGCCTGGCTATAACTCTACCTAACTCAGCAGGTTCCTGCCTGGCTACAACTCTACCTAACTCAGTAAGTTGCTGCCTGGCTATAACTCTACCTAACTCAGCAGGTTGCTGCCTGGCTATAACTCTACCTAACTCAGCAGGTTGCTGCCTGGCTATAACTTTACCTAACTCAGCAGGTTGCTGACTGGCTATAACTCTACCTAACTCAGCAGGTTGCTGCCTGGCTATAACTCTACCTAACTCAATAAGTTGCTGCCTGGCTATAACTTTACCTAACTCAGCAGGTTGCTGCCTGGCTATAACTCTACCTAAATCAGCAGGTTGCTGCCTGGCTATAACTCTACCTAACTAAGCAGGTTGCTGCCTGGCTATAACTCTACCTAACTCAGCAGGTTGCTGCCTGGCTATAACTCTACCTAACTCAGCAGGTTGCTGCCTGGCTATAACTCTACCTAACTCAGCAGGTTGCTGCCTGGCTATAACTCTACCTAACTCAGCAGGTTGCTGCCTGGCTATAACTCTACCTAACTCAGCAGGTTGCTGCCTGGCTATAACTCTACCTAACTCAGCAGGTTGCTGCCTGGCTATAACTCTACCTAACTCAGCAGGTTTCTGCCTGGCTATAACTCTACCTAACTCAGCAGGTTTCTGCCTGCTATTAATCAGGGCAGGGGTTTTGGCCTCAGCACCTAACCCCAATGAGTCTGTGCTGTTGACTGGTTCGTGCTTCATGCATGGCTATGAGTCTGCCTGGGTTTGTGTTAATCTCCCCCGGGGTTACTGTCTCCTTCTCTGTTTTTGAAATGACGCCGGAGTGGATGACTGCCTCCTGACCGATTGTGCTATTTTTTACAGTGATCCTACATGTCTTTTGTAGGATCATCGTTTCATATGGACATCAAAGCAGTGATTACTAACCTTAATTTGAATGAGGACTTCTATTTAAACGAATATGAGGCGAAGGACACATTGCTCATCCCGGACCAGGCCCAGGCCCAAATCCCCAGTCACTCGGAGGAGGTGGAGACGCGCTAGAGGTTGACCTGCAGAACATCTAACGAGACTACGACAGCGGGAGATAAGTCGCCGTTACCCTCCTTTCTATTGGCGAACGTGCAATCACTTGAAATAAACTGTGTGGAGCTCTGTTCGAGACTATCGTGTCAATGTGATCTGAAGATCTGTAATATCCTATGTTGTGGCTGAACGAGGACATGAAAAATATTAATATAGCTGGACAGCTGTGTCTGGTAAGCTGACGGGAGGGTGGGTGTGTTTCTTTTTCAACAACATTTGGTGCGCAATCTCTAATATTAAAGGAAGTCGTGAGGTTCTGCTCACCTGAGTTAGAAGTACCTCATGATAAGCTGTAGACCACACTATTTACCTAGAGTTTTCATCTATATTTTCGTAGCTGTTTTACTTACCACCACAAGCGATGCTGATAACATGCTGATAGATCTGCCATGTATCGTTGAAAGCAAGTTTATGAAGCGGTAGATCTGTTCTATGTTTGCTATTTCTATGCTTCACTTTCTTAAGTTTATTTTTTGTGTCTTTTACTTTTGGTTTTGCAAACATCAAACAGCTGAAAATACAAATTTGTTGGTGATGGAAAAGATATTTCACAGCGGTTAAAGATGGTACAATGATTTTGTCGCATAAACTGAAATTAAGCAAACTATTTGAATTTTAGCCACCTCGGAAACGGCGGAAAGCGGAATTTCTGCATAGTGCATCTTTAAGCGTTTATTTCTAGCATACAGTGGCAGGAAACGATAGAGGTTGTGTGTGTGTGTGTGTGTGTGTCTGCTCACAGTATGCCATCGCTCTGCCTTCCTCTAGCCAGCCTCCCTTCATAGCAGTGTGTGTGTGTGTGTCTCCTCTTCAATCAATAGGCAACCAACATCATTCCAGCATCATCTCCATGGAAACCAGCTCGAGCTGTAGTCGTGATTGGCCACCTCCCAGTGGCTTTGATGTGATAGGAGGAAAGAATCCCTTTCTTCCCACCCCCTCCACACACACACACACACACACACACACACACACACAGTTTGTCTTCTTCCTTCACCTACATGTTGTTATATGGGAAGCAGGGATTAGGCAGTTCATTGAGTCTCGTTGTGTGAGCACTGATTTAGCAGCAGCATCAACGAGGTAGGCAGGCACAGCTGGAGACCACATGCATGTCAGCGGAGAGAGAGGGAGAGACTGTCTCGTCTGGTCTTGTACGCCGTATAGCGGCAGTGCTTCTTCTGTACTGTGTTTTGTCACAGAGAGGCAGAGTCAAGCTCCTCGTCTAAGCAACGGATGGGATGGACTGCTGATTTACTAGCCCTGTTCCTTTCCTGTTACCGTTTGTGGATAGCGACAACGACATATCCATCCCTCTGTGGAGGACGGAGGAGTGGGGAGGCAGGAAGACAAAGCAGTCTCACTCAGTCAGCCAATAGCAAGTAGGACTCTGGAATCTACACACTTCAGTGTTCTGATCAGATCACGGGCTGTAAAAATGCCTGATCACTACTGGATGATTTCTATGGAAAAGGGCTTCATTTGTTTGGAGTCTGTGCATGTAAGTACCATAGGAAGTGTATGTCGTGAACACGAAATATCCCACAGGAAGTCAACTTTTGTTTGTGGAAGTCGTCAGTGAGGCTAATGTTTTTTTCAGTCCTTCTAAAAGTTGTCATTTTTAAAGGAGTAGCTCTCCGGGGTTTTATCTTGAGCTGGTTTTGTCCTGTGTAATGACTCTCCCTTGTTGTAATGAATATTTTATTAAAGGAACAAAACAGGGCAGTACCAGCTTGTGCTATTTCTGTCACTGTTAAATCGACATCTTAGGGGTCAGAATAGCTACGGTAAGAAACTGTATTCTCTTACTGATAAGCCTGGTAATTACATCTTAAATTCAGCCCAAAACTTACTGATCCTATCGCTTTGGTGTCAGATACTTAACCTCAGACCAGACCAAATTACTACCCATACTCCCCCACTCTCCCTGAAGAGAGAGAGAGGGGGGGGAGGGCATGAGCTGTGGAAAATAAGGGCAGAGAAAGAAGAAGTGGGTGTCAGGGTGACATTTTTTTCTCTCTCTTTTGAAGTCAACTCAGTGGCAACTGATCCGTGGTAATGTCGACCCCCTCTATCACGGACTGATGTATGACCTGTGCACCAGGCCCGAGCAGCCACCGGAACCCCGAACCGGAGCAGCAACCGGAACCCGAACCGGAGCAGCAACCGGAACCCGAACTGGAGCAGCCACCAGAACCCGAACCGGAGCAGCCACCAGAACCCGAACCAGAGCAGCCTGTGTTTGCAGCGGATACAGACGATATGGAAGGGAGATGGCGTGGAAGGCTGAGGCCCCAGGACAGCAGAACCGAATACAGCAGGACAGGGATACTGAGACAGAGGAGCATGGTAATACTACTACTACTACCAATGGGGACTCAATGGACAAGGCAAATCTAAACACTAACTCTACCACTGTTACTACCCCTGTGACACCCAAGAGGCACAACTCACTTTACAAGGACCTCAACGACTGCGGTGGGAGGGTTTCGCAAGGTGAGTCCTGGAATAAAGGATGTTGTGGACATTGGACCTGTAGGACACCTTAGAGCACTGAGATACCGCTGCAACGTAATGGCTGTTACATGCTTGGATGGTCTGTCATTTACATTGAACTGCTAGTCTGACGCTTGGTTGCCTGCCGTTTTTAAATGTGCCAGTTGTCTGGAGCTCTGTGCATAGGACATTACACAAGTATACTGGTAGTTAAGCCTGTACGTTTGGGTTGTCAATGCATGTTCCATCTGATCCTGCTTGACTTCCAGTCTGTCAGCCAGTATGATGCAGGTTGGCTGTAGTTTTGTCCTGCTGTTTTATGTGAGTCAGTGCTGTTGCAGGCAGCTCTGTTAAGCTCGTCTGTCAATGAATGAAATGACACTGGTGCTGGTGTGGTTTGATGTGGGTCAGTACTGGTGCTGGTGTGGTTTAATGTGGGTCAGTACTGGTGCTGGTGTGGTTTGATGTGGGCCAGTACTGGTGTGGTTTGATGTGGGCCAGTACTGGTGTGGTTTGATGTGGGCCAGTACTGGTGTGGTTTGATGTGGGCCAGTACTGGTACTGGTGTGGTTTGATGTGGGCCAGTACTGGTGTGGTTTGATGTGGGCCAGTACTGGTACTGGTGTGGTTTGATGTGGGCCAGAACTGGAGTGGTTTGATGTGGGCCAGTACTGGTGTGGTTTGATGTGGGCCAGTACTGGTGTGGTTTGATGTGGGCCAGTACTGGTGTAGTTTGATGTGGGCTAGTACTGTTACTGGAGTGGTTTGATGTGGGCCAGTACTGGTGTGGTTTGATGTGGGCCAGTACTGGTGTAGTTTGATGTGGGCCAGTACTGGTGTAGTTTGATGTGGGCCAGTACTGGTGTAGTTTGATGTGGGCCAGTACTGGTGTGGTTTGATGTGGGCCAGTACTGGTGTAGTTTGATGTGGGCCAGTACTGGTGTAGTTTGATGTGGGCCAGTACTGGTGTAGTTTGATGTGGGCCAGTACTGGTGTGGTTTGATGTGGGCCAGTACTGGTGTGGTTTGATGTGGGCCAGTACTGGTGTGGTTTGATGTGGGCCAGTACTGGAGTGGTTTGATGTGGGCCAGTACTGGTGTGGTTTGATGTGGGCCAGTACTGGTGTGTTTTGATGTGGGCCAGTACTGGAGTGGTTTGATGTGGGTCAGTACTGGTGTGGTTTGATGTGTGCCAGTACTGGTACTGGTGTGGTTTGATGTGGGCCAGTACTGGAGTGGTTTGATGTGTGCCAGTACTGGAGTGGATTGATGTGGGCCAGTACTGGAGTGGTTTGATGTGGGCCAGTACTGGTGTGGTTTGATGTGGGCCAGTACTGGAGTGGTTTGATGTGGGCCAGTACTGGTGTGGTTTGATGTAGGTCAGTACTGGTGTGATGTGGTTTTTATGTGGGTCAGTGCTGGGCCAGTACTGGTACTGGTGTGGTTTGTTGTAGGTCAGTACTGGAGTGATGTGGTTTTTATGTGGGTCAGTGCTGGGCCAGTACTGGTACTGGTGTGGTTTGTTGTAGGTCAGTACTGGAGTGATGTGGTTTTTATGTGGGTCAGTGCTAGGCCAGTACTGGTACTGGCATGGTTTGTTGTAGTTCAGTACTGGAGTGATGTGGTTTTTATGTGGGTCAGTACTGGGTCAGTGCTGGGCCAGTACTGGTACTGGCATGGTTTGATGTAGTTCAGTACTGGAGTGATGTGGGTTTTATGTGGGTCAGTACTGGGTCAGTGCTGGGTCAATGCTGCAGCATAACAGACCACCCTGTGACGTGAACACTGTTTCTATAGCAGTTATTATATTTAGCATGAGAGTTGACCTCAACCCACATTTCACACCACTGCAGAGCCTAAAGTGGGACATCATAGGATCCACTTAATGGACTTTCATTGAAAATCAATATGGGAAGTTGGGAACCTACAGGATCCCTCATGTAATTGGTCTCTACTCACACCTTCACTGTGTTTTACCTGGTAGGATGAGGGACTTAATGGTGATAAAGTGAGTTGAGTTACCTGGTAGGATAAACAAGAACAGAGGATATTTATATTATTCTCTCTCACACACACACACACACACACACACACACACACACACACACACACACACACACACACACACACACACACACACACACACACACACACACACAGTGTTTGTACTATTTGTTATCAATGATTGAATCTGTGCGTGTCACGTTTTGGCGTCCCGCAATATCTGGTGTGTTCTACTAATAATATTCAGATAAGGAGCTAATTTGTATTGGATTTGAGGGTTGGCAGCAGCTGCTAAAACACATGAGAGGAAATTATTATCAGTAAATATCTGTTTTTCTTCAATATAGGAATGAATTATTGATCATATTTTTATTGAACTAACTGTACTAGAAGGAAATGACATTTGATTTTGACATAATGATTTTTATATGAGATTTATTGGGTAGCTTACAGCAAAACAACGCTTCCTGGTTATAACAGCCTCAGTCACCACCACAGGAATGAACTGGGGACGCTTTAGTGGGGTACCATGAACCAGACAGACAGTGACAGATGTATAACCCTGACCTGATAGAGAGGGATGGAGCCACGGAGATGGAGAGATTGAAGGACAAAGAGGAAAGGAGGGTTGAATGGAGGCAGAAAGGGAATGAAGGAGAGATGGAGGCAGGGAAGGAGATAGGGAATGAGGGATAGAGGAAGAGATAGCAAGGGAATGAGGGATAGAGGAAGAGATAGCAAGGGAATGAGGGATAGAGGAAGAGATAGCAAGGGAATGAGGGACAGGGGAAGAGATAGCAAGGAATGAGGGACAGAGGAAGAGATAGCAAGGGAATGAGGGATAGAGAAGCGATAGCAAGGGAATGAGGGATAGAGGAAGAGATAGCAAGGAATGAGTGATAGAGGAAGAGATAGCAAGGGAATGAGGGATAGAGGAAGCGATAGCAAGGGAATGAGGGATAGAGGAAGAGATAGCAAGGGAATGAGTGATAGAGGAAGAGATAGCAAGGGAATGAGGGATAGAGGAAGAGATAGCAAGGGAATGAGGGATAGAGGAAGAGATAGCAAGGGAATGAGGGATAGAGGAAGAGATAGCAAGGGAATGGGGGATAGAGGAAGAGATAGCAAGGGAATGGGGGATAGAGGAAGAAAGGGAGAGTGGAAGGAATAGAGACAGATTGAGGGATAGAGGAAGAGATAAATCAAATCAAATGTATTTATAAAGCCCTTCGTACATCAGCTGATATCTCAAAGTGCTGTACAGAAACCCAACCTAAAACCCCAAACAGCAAGCAATGCAGGTGTAGAAGCACGGTGGCTAGGAAAAACTCCCTAGAAAGGCCAAAACCAAGGAAGAGGAACCAGGCTATGTGGGGTGGCCAGTCCTCTTCTGGCTGTGCCGGGTGGAGATTATAACAGAACGTGGCTAAGATGTTCAAATGTTCATAAATGACCAGCATGGTCGAATAATAATAAGGCAGAACAGTTGAAACTGGAGCAGCAGCACGGCCAGGTGGACTGGGGACAGCAAGCCCCCCGACACAAACTACTGCAGCATAAATACTGGAGGCTGAGACAGGAGGGGTCAGGAGACACTGTGGCCCCATCCGAGGACACCCCCGGACAGGGCCAAAAAGGAAGGATATAACCCCACCCACTTTGCCAAAGCACAGCCCCCACACCTCTTCAACCACCAACTAGCAAGGGAATGAGGGATAGAGGGAATGAAGGATAGAGGAAGAGAGGGAGAGAATGAGGGATAGAGGAAGAGATGGGGAGGGAGGGATAGAGGGAATGCAGGATAGAAGAAGAGAGTGAGAGAATGAGGGATAGAGGGAATGCAGGATAGAAGAAGAGAGGGAGAGAATGAGGGATAGAGGAAGAGATGGGGAGGAAGGGATAGAGGGAATGCAGGAGAGAAGAAGAGAAGAAGAGAGGGAGAGAATGAGGGATGGAGGAAGAGATGGGGAGGGAGGATAGAGGGAATGCAGGAGAGAAGAAGAGAGGGAGAGAATGAGGGATAGAGGAAGAGATGGGGAGGGAGGGATAGAGGGAATGCAGGAGAGAAGAAGAGAAGAAGAGAGGGAGAGAATGAGGGATAGAAGAAGAGAAGAAGAGAGGGAGGGAATGCAGGATAGAGGGAATGCAGGATAGAAGAAGAGATGGGGAGGGAGGGATAGAGGAAGAGATGGGGAGGGAGGGATAGAGGGAATGCAGGAGAGAAGAAGAGAGTGAGAGAATGAGGGATAGAGGAAGAAGAGATGGGGAGGGAGGGATAGAGGGAATGCAGGAGAGAAGAAGAGATGGGGAGGGAGGGATAGAGGAAGAGATGGGGAGGGAATGAAGAGCAGAGGTAGAGTGAGGGATAGAGGAAGAGATGGGGAGGGAATGAAGAGCAGAGGTAGAGTGAGGGATAGAGGAAGAGATGGGGAGGAATGAAGAGCAGAGGTAGAGTGAGGGATAGAGGAAGAGATGGGGAGGGAATGAAGAGCAGAGATAGAGTGAGGGATAGAGGAAGAGATGGGGAGGAATGAAGAGCAGAGGTAGAGTGAGGGATAGAGGAAGAGATGGGGAGGGAATGAAGAGCAGAGGTAGAGTGAGGGATAGAGGAAGAGATGGGGAGGAATGAAGAGCAGAGGTAGAGTGAGGGATAGAGGAAGAGATGGGGAGGGAGGGATAGAGGGAATGCAGGAGAGAAGAAGAGATGGGGAGGGAGGGATAGAGGAAGAGATGGGGAGGGAATGAAGAGCAGAGGTAGAGTGAGGGATAGAGGAAGAGATGGGGAGGAATGAAGAGCAGGGGTAGAGATGGGGAGGGAATGAAGAGCAGAGGTAGAGATGGGGAGGGAATGAAGAGCAGAGGTAGAGTGAGGGTTTAGTAATTTGTCTGCCGTGGGAGTCCCCTGGGATGAATAGGAGACTAGATGTGTGCAGTACGACATGATCCTGCCCTATGACCCCAACTATGACCACTCTCCCCTCCCTCCCAAATATCTGTTGAGCTGAACCATAGACAAGGAGCACTTATTCTCTCCGTAGGGGTTTGGGTCACCCAGGGTTAGAGTGAAACACTGCCTAGCTGTTGCCAACCAGCCTGATGCAGACAGACTGCTCAGGTTTTAAGGGATGCGTATTTAAAATCCCATTGTACTGTTGGGGTCGGGAGTATTGTTGATGCAACATTTTTTATTGAGATGGTCTCTGCTCTTTTTCACTTTCTCTGAATATGGAGGTGCTGGCCTCTGTTGGTGCCTATCCTTCTCTGGATACGGAGGTGCTGGCCTCTGTTGGTGCCTATCCTTCTCTGGATACGGAGGTGCTGGCCTCTGATGGTGCCTATCCTTCTCTGGATAGGGAGGTGCTGGCCTCTGATGGTGCCTATCCTTCTCTGAATACAGAGGTGCTGGCCTCTGATGGTGCCTATCCTTCTCTGGATACGGAGGTGCTGGCCTCTGATGGTGCCTATCCTTCTCTGGATACGGAGGTGCTGGACTCTGATGGTGCCTATCCTTCTCTGGATACGGAGGTGCTGGCCTCTGATGGTGCCTATCCTTCTCTGGATACGGAGGTGCTAGCCTCTGATGGTGCCTATCCTTCTCTGAATACGGAGGTGCTGGCCTCTGATGGTGCCCATCCTTCTCTGGATACGGAGGTGCTGACCTCTGATGGTGCCTATCCTTCTCTGGATACGGAGGTGCTGACCTCTGATGGTGCCTATCCTTCTCTGGATACGGAGGTGCTGGCCTTTGATGGTGCCTATCCTTCTCTGGATACGGAGGTGCTGGCCTCTGATGGTGCCTATCCTTCTCTGGATACGGAGGTGCTGACCTCTGATTGTGCCTATCCTTCTCTGGATACGGAGGTGCTGGCCTCTGATGGTGCCTATCCTTCTCTGGATACGGAGGTGCTGGCCTCTGATGGTGCCTATCCTTCTCTGGATACGGAGGTGCTGGCCTCTGATGGTGCCTATCCTTCTCTGAATACAGAGGTGCTGGCCTCTGATGGTGCCTATCCTTCTCTGAATACAGAGGTGCTGGCCTCTGATGGTGCCTATCCTTCTCTGAATACGGAGGTGCTGGCCTCTGATGGTGCCTATCCTTCTCTGGATACGGAGGTGCTGGTCTCTGGTGCCTATCCTTCTCTGAATACAGAGGTGCTGGCCTCTGATGGTGCCTATCCTTCTCTGAATACAGAGGTGCTGGCCTCTGATGGTGCCTATCCTTCTCTGGATACGGAGGTGCTGGCCTCTGATGGTGCCTATCCTTCTCTGGATACGGAGGTGCTGGCCTCTGATGGTGCCTATCCTTCTCTGGATACGGAGGTGCTGGCCTCTGATGGTGCCTATCCTTCTCTGAATATGGAGGTGCTGGCCTCTGATGGTGCCCATCCATCTCTGGATACGGAGGTGCTGACCTCTGATGGTGCCTATCCTTCTCTGGATACGGAGGTGCTGACCTCTGATGGTGCCTATCCTTCTCTGGATACGGAGGTGCTGGCCTCTGATGGTGCCTATCCTTCTCTGGATACGGAGGTGCTGGCCTCTGATGGTGCCTATCCTTCTCTGGATACGGAGGTGCTGGCCTCTGATGGTGCCTATCCTTCTCTGGATACGGAGGTGCTGGCCTCTGATGGTGCCTATCCTTCTCTGGATACGGAGGTGCTGGCCTCTGATGGTGCCTATCCTTCTCTGGATACGGAGGTGCTGGCCTCTGATGGTGCCTATCCTTCTCTGAATACAGAGGTGCTGGCCTCTGATGGTGCCTATCCTTCTCTGGATACGGAGGTGCTGGCCTCTGATGGTGCCTATCCTTCTCTGGATACGGAGGTGCTGGCCTCTGATGGTGCCTATCCTTCTCTGGATACGGAGGTGCTGGCCTCTGATGGTGCCTATCCTTCTCTGGATACGGAGGTGCTGGTCTCTGATGGTGCCTATCCTTCTCTGGATACGGAGGTGCTGGTCTCTGATGGTGCCTATCCTTCTCTGGATACGGAGGTGCTGGTCTCTGATGGTGCCTATCCTTCTCTGGATACGGAGGTGCTGGCCTCTGATGGTGCCTATCCTTCTCTGGATACGGAGGTGCTGGTCTCTGATGGTGCCTATCCTTCTCTGAATACAGAGGTGCTGGCCTCTGATGGTGCCTATCCTTCTCTGGATACGGAGGTGCTGGCCTCTGATGGTGCCTATCCTTCTCTGAATATGGAGGTGCTGGCCTCTGATGGTGCCCATCCTTCTCTGGATACGGAGGTGCTGACCTATGATGGTGCCTATCCTTCTCTGGATACGGAGGTGCTGACCTCTGATGGTGCCTATCCTTCTCTGGATACGGAGGCGCTGGCCTCTGATGGTGCCTATCCTTCTCTGGAAACGGAGGTGCTGGCCTCTGATGGTGCCTATCCTTCTCTGGATACGGAGGTGCTGGCCTCTGATGGTGCCTATCCTTCTCTGAATACGGAGGTGCTGGCCTCTGATGATGCCTATCCTTCTCTGGATACGGAGGTGCTGGCCTCTGATGGTGCCTATCCTTCTCTGGATACGGAGGGGCTGGCCTCTGATGGTGCCTATCCTTCTCTGGATACGGAGGTGCTGGCCTCTGATGGTGCCTATCCTTCTCTGGATACGGAGGTGCTGGCCTCTGATGGTGCCTATCCTTCTCTGAATACAGAGGTGCTGGCCTCTGATGGTGCCTATCCTTCTCTGAATACAGAGGTGCTGGCCTCTGATGGTGCCTATCCTTCTCTGGATACGGAGGTGCTGGTCTTTGATGGTGCCTATCCTTCTCTGGATACGGAGGTGCTGGCCTCTGATGGTGCCTATCCTTCTCTGGATACGGAGGTGCTGACCTCTGATGGTGCCTATCCTTCTCTGGATACGGAGGTGCTGGCCTCTGATGGTGCCTATCCTTCTCTGGATACGGAGGTGCTGGTCTCTGATGGTGCCTATCCTTCTCTGGATACGGAGGTGCTGGTCTCTGATGGTGCCTATCCTTCTCTGGATACGGAGGTGCTGGTCTCTGATGGTGCCTATCCTTCTCTGGATACGGAGGTGCTGGCCTCTGATGGTGCCTATCCTTCTCTGGATACGGAGGTGCTGGCCTCTGATGGTGCCTATCCTTCTCTGGATACGGAGGTGCTGGCCTCTGATGGTGCCTATCCTTCTCTGGATACGGAGGTGCTGGACTCTGATGGTGCCTATCCTTCTCTGGATACGGAGGTGCTGGCCTCTGATGGTGCCTATCCTTCTCTGAATACAGAGGTGCTGGCCTCTGATGGTGCCTATCCTTCTCTGGATACGGAGGTGCTGGCCTCTGATGGTGCCTATCCTTCTCTGGATACGGAGGTGCTGGCCTCTGATGGTGCCTATCCTTCTCTGAATACAGAGGTGCTGGCCTCTGATGGTGCCTATCCTTCTCTGAATACGGAGGTGCTGGTCTCTGATGGTGCCTATCCTTCTCTGGATACGGAGGTGCTGACCTCTGATGGTGCCTATCCTTCTCTGAATACGGAGGTGCTGGCCTCTGATGGTGCCTATCCTTCTCTGGATACGGAGGTGCTGGCCTCTGATGGTGCCTATCCTTCTCTGGATACGGAGGTGCTGGCCTCTGATGGTGCCTATCCTTCTCTGGATACGGAGGTGCTGGCCTCTGATGGTGCCTATCCTTCTCTGGATACGGAGGTGCTGACCTCTGATGGTGCCTATCCTTCTCTGAATATGGAGGTGCTGGCCTCTGATGGTGCCTATCCTTCTCAATACCAGCTTAACAAGTCTTGTTCATCTGAGGGGGGGTCTCTGTCTTCAAGATGGAAGGGGGTGGGCCCTGAGTATTGTTCATCTGGGGGGGGTCTCTGTCTTCAAGATGGGAGGGGAGTTGGGCCCTGGGTATTGTTCAGCTGGAAGGGTCTGTCTTCAAGATGGAAGGGGGTGGGCCCTGAGTATTGTTCATCTGGGGGTCTCTGTCTTCAAGATGGGAGGGGGAGTTGGGCCCTGAGTATTGTTCAGCTGGAAGGGTCTGTCTTCAAGATGGAAGGGGAGTTGGGCCCTGAGTATTGTTCATCTGGGGGGGGGTCTCTGTCTTCAAGATGGGAGGGGAGTTGGGCCCTGAGTATTGTTCAGCTGGAAGGGTCTCTGTCTTCAAGATGACAATTTATTCTCTATTTACATGCGGTGCAGAGCGGGCAGCCGTGTGTGTGTCTTTTTTCCTCTTCACCATTTCCAGTCGTGTGTGTGTGTGTGCGTGTGTGTGTGTGTGTGTGTGTGTGTGTGTGTGTGTGTGTGTGTGTGTGCTCCCACAGCATGGTGTGTTAATGAATAGCCCAGCGTGGGGCTCAGTGTTCCAGTGGTTAGACATTAGTCTGGCCTGTGTAGACTGATTGAACACAGCAGCCACTCAATGGACCTTTACCTGATCCCAGATGAAACAGGAGATTAATGGGAGGGGAAGACATTAATGGTTGAGGAGGGGGGGGGATTTAATTGAGGGGGGTGAAAGGGAACATTAATGGAGGAGGAGAGGGGGGATTTAATAGAAGGGGTGAAAAGGGACATTAATGGAGGGGGAGGGGGATTAATAGAGGGGGTGAAAAGGGACATTAATGGAGGGGGAGGGGGGTTTAATAGAAGGGGGTGAAAAGGGACATTAATGGAGGGGGGAGGGGGGATTAATAGAGGGGGTGAATAGGGACATTAATGGAGGAGTAGGGGGGGTTTAATAGAGGGGGGTTGAAAGGGAACATTAATTGAGGGGAGGGGGTGGAAAGGGACATTAATTGGGTGGGGGTGGGGGTGGAAAGGGACATTAATTGGGTGGGGGCGGGGTGGAGGTGGAAAGGGACATTATAGCCCCCAACCCCAAACTTCCCATAATAGCAGCTTATTATACAGGAGGCGTGAGGGGAGAAGGAAGGAGTCTATTGTGTGAGGTGATGTTGATGAGGAGAAGGAAGGAGTCTATTGTGTGAGGTGATGTTGATGAGGAGAAGGAAGGAGTCTATTATGTGAGGTGATGTTGATGAGGAGAAGGAGGGAGTCTATTGTGTGAGGTGATGTTGATGAGGAGAAGGAGGGAGTCTATTGTGTGAGGTGATGTTGATGAGGAGAAGGAAGGAGTCTATTGTGTGAGGTGATGTTGATGAGGAGAAGGAAGGAGTCTATTGTGTGAGGTGATGTTGATGAGGAGAAGGAGGAGTCTATTGTGTGAGGTGATGTTGATGAGGAGAAGGAAGGAGTCTATTGTGTGAGGTGATGTTGATGAGGAGAAGGATCTCTATGATAAACCTCTATTCTCTGAGTGATGACTCAGGGGTTCTTTCTATCTATATTCAATTCAATTCAATTCAATTCAAGGGGCTTTATTGGCATGGGAAACATGTGTTAACATTGCCAAAGCAAGTAAGGTAAACAATAAAAATTAACAGTAGACATCACACATACAGTGTGATGTCTATCTCACTTTCTCTCTTTGTCTATCTATTGCTCTCTCTCTCTCTCTCTCACTCACTTTCTCTCTTTGTCTATCTATTGCTCTCTCTCTCTCTCTCACTTTCTCTCTTTGTCTATCTATTGCTCTCCTCGCTCTCTCTTTCTTTGTCTCTACCACTCACTCTCTCTCTCTCTCTCTTTCTTTCTTTGTCTCTATCACTCTCTCTCTCTTTCTTTGTCTCTATCACTCTCTCTCTCTCTTTCTTTGTCTATCTCTCTCTCTCTTTGTCTCTATCACTCTCTCTTTATCTATCTCTATCACTCTCTTTATCTCTCTCTCTCTATCTCTCTCTCTCTCTCCCCCCTCTCTAAATCTTTCTAGTTAATCTGTCATTCCCACCATCTCAGCCTTCAGCTCTGCCTGGGGGCCTCTCCCAGCCACTGTCTACAGCGCTAACAGCTGGCTGCTTTGTGATGTATTTATGAGCACGCCAGGGTTCTATTCCCGTTTTTCAATGTTGCTTAGATTCTTCTGATGTGGATGTTCCATGCTTTTCAATTACCCTTTTTATGCATAGCCTGTGTGTATGGATTCTTACTCCATTGTTAATACTGGGGTTATCTCTGATGTCTCTGTTGAACACAGACAGATTGTATTCCCTTCCCTGTAGAGTACACCAAGCCTCCAGAGAAATGTATGTGTTATGTTAATATGTTCCATCGTTTTTATTACTTCTAGGCTATTTATTTTCTCCAACATGTGCGTCTCGTCTGATAGTGTATTTTTTTGTTTTAAATGGTCGTACGCATTGACGTAATTACATTGTGAAAGTGTTCTGTTCTGCTGTGCATTTAGGATTTTACTAGCTTCGTTTTTTAACGACAGCTAAAATGTGTCTCTCTCCTGTCAGCTTCAAACGGTGGAGAAACCTATTACCTCAGTTGCTGCAGGGCACCATTCATGATTCACAGTCTCACTGCAGCCGGTGTATGGGACAATAAAACATCTCTCCTCACTCCTGAATCCCAGTTGTTTTTTTTTTTACATAGCCCGATGCTAGGCCTAGCCTAACGCCTGTCTACGTTTGTGTTTTGTACTGTATCCTGGCTGATTATAATTTCATAGGGGGGGAGGGATGCAGTCGTGGTTTATAGTCATAGTAAAGATTTACAATCCCCAGAGGACTACAATTTAACATTGGCTCGTAGGCTGAAAGTTCAAAATTGGCAATGAACATATCTTTCCTCAGGGCCTTGGTTGAGACAGGGATGCAGCTCGAACATTCTGCAGCACGCAGCCTCACCCTACTGGACTCTGAAATCAAATGTCTACAGTTGGCAGATGATCTGGTGCTTCTGTCCCCAACCAAGGAAGGCCTACAGCAGCACCTATATTTCCTCACAGATTGAATTAGATTGTACTAGGATCCCAATTAGACAAAGTTAATGACGACAGCTAGTCTTATTGGGGTTTTGACCAATAACGAAAAAACATTACAGACAAAAGACTTGACAATTTAAATACGTTTAAATACATTAAATATACAGCGTGTGTTTACCAGTTACACGTACATAGGAGTTTATACGCACAACAAGTAGGTCACACGGGGGAGTAAACAGAACCCTCCCCATTTTCCACATTTCTTTTGTTACAGCCTTATTCTAAATAAATGTTTTCACTCATCAATCTACACACAATACTCCATAACGATAAAGTGGAAACAGATTACTAGAAATGTTTGCAAATGTATTAAAATTAAAAACAGAAATACATTATTTACACAAGTATTCAGACCTTTTGCAATGAGACACGAATTTGAGCTCAGGTGCATCCTGTTTCCATTATTCATCCTTGAGATATTTCTACAACTTGATTGGAGTAAACCTGTGGTAAATTAAATTGATTGGACATGATTTGGAAAGGCACACCTGTCTATATAAGGTCCCACAGTTGGCAGTGCAAAAACCAAGTCATGAGGTGGAAGGAATTGTCCGTAGAGATCCGAGACAGGATTGTGTCGAGGCACAGATCTGGGGAAGGGTACCAAAACATTTCTGCAGCATTGAAGGTCCCCAAGAACACAGTGGCCTCCATCATTCTTAAATGGAAGAAGTTTGAAACCACCAAGACTCTTCCTAGAGCTGGCTGCCCGGCCAAACTGAGCATTTGGGGGAAGAGGACCTTGTATAGGGAGGTGACTGAGAACCCGATGGTCACTCTGACAGAGCTCCAGAGTTCCTCTGTGGAGATGGGAGAACCTTCCAGAAGAACGGCCATCTGTGCAGCACTCCACCTATCAGGCCTTTATGTTAGAGTGACCAGACGGAACCGCTCTTCAGTACAAAAGCTCGACAGCCCGCTTGGGTTTGCCAAAAGGCACCGAAGGTCTCTGACCATGAGAAACAAGATTCTCTGGTCTGATGAAACCAAGATTGAACTCTTTGTCCTGAATGCCAAGCATCATGTCTGGAAGAAACCTGGCACCATCCCTACAGTGAAGCATGGTGGTGGCAGCATCCCTACTGTGAAGCATGGTGGTGGCAGCATCCCTACGGTGAAGCATGGTGGTGACAGCATCCCTACAGTGAAGCATGGTGATGGCAGCATCATGCTGTGGGGATGTTTTTCAGCGACAGGGACTGGGAGACTAGTCAGGATCGAGGAAAGATGAAAGGACCAAAGTATAGAGATCCTTGATGAATATCTGCTCCAGAGCGCTCAGGACCTCAGACCGGGTCAACGATTCACCTACCAACAGGGCAACAACCCTAAGCACACGGCCAATACAATGCAGGAGTGGCTTCGAGACACGTCTCTGAGTGGCCCAGCCAGAGCCTGGAATTGAACCCAATCGAACATCTCTGGCGAGACATGAAAATAGCTGTGTGGCAACGCACCCCATCTAACCTGACAGAGCTTGAGAGGATCTGCAGAGAACAATGGGAGAAACTCCCCAAATACAGGTGGGCCAAGCTTGTGGCATCATACCCAGGAAGACTCAAGGCTGTAATCTCTGCCAAAGGTGCTTCAACTAAGTACTGAGTGAAGGGTCTGAATACTGATGTTCATGTGATATTTCATTTTTGGGGGGGGGGCTGTTTTTGCTTTGTCATTACAGGATATTGTGTGTAGATTGAAATCCAATTCAATCCATTTTAGAATAAGGCTGTAACGTAACAAAATGTGGAAAAAGTCAAGGGGTGTGAAAACATTCCTAATGCCCTGTATCTGATGCACTGTATCTGATGCACTGTATCTGATGCACTGTATCTGTTTTGAAATACTGCAGTGTGCCTTCACAGCAGCAACGTTTGAGGGGGCTGATCAGTGTTTTTTATGATCAGCCTTGAAGAGTAGCCTAGGTTGTGAGGGGGTTAACATGGTCAGGCCATGAGGCAGACACTAAGGGATGGGACTATATGAGCCCCCCCAGTGCTGTTTCCTGAGCCCCCCACACACACACACACACACACACACACACACACACACACACACACACACACACACACACACACACACACACACACACACACACACACACACCCCTCTCACACCCCACTGTGTTCATCAAACAGAATCCATCTGCCTCATATTCTGAAGAATAATCTCATGTTTCTTTAAATCGTGTCCTTCACCACCCCCCCCCCCTTTTTCAATCTAATTCATTCCGCTTCCCTTTCCCACATTGAGTCACTGACTAAAGAGGCAGTTGTTGGTGTCAGTCCTAGTGAGAGGTGGCAGTTTGTCTTTAGGTGTCTGCTAAGATGACAGAGAAGCAGTCCTTGGTGGGGTGTCTGGAAAGATGACAGAACAGCAGTCCTTGGTGGGGTGTCTGGAAAGATGACAGAACAGCAGTCCTTGGTGGGGTGTCTGGTAAGATGACAGAACAGCAGTTCTTGGTGGGGTGTCTGGAAAGATGACAGAACAGCAGTCCTTGGTGGGGTGTCTGGAAAGATGACAGAACAGCAGTCCTTGGTGGGGTGTCTGGAAAGATGACAGAACAGCAGTCCTTGGTGGGGTGTCTGGAAAGATGACAGAACAGCAGTCCTTGGTGGGGTGTCTGGAAAGATGACAGAACAGCAGTCCTTGGTGGGGTGTCTGGAAAGATGACAGAACAGCAGTCCTTGGTGGGGTATCTGGAAAGATGACAGAACAACAGTCCTTGGTGGGGTGTCTGGTAAGATGACAGAACAGCAGTCCTTGGTGATCTAAACTCACAGCACCTGTCTTGATGCCAAATGGCACTTCTACATTTGAGCTCCCACTCAGCTAGCATAAGGTGTAATAAGCTAAATAAACAAATGGTAAGGTTATAAATCAATCAATCAATCTATGGGTTGGGTTTTGGATTAGGATTTGATTGATAATAGTTAAGTCTGACACCATTAATTGTCTACTGTGGAGCAGCAAGCAACCAGAACCAGAGCCCTAGAAACAGAGCCAGTCAGAATCAGAGCCCTAGGAAGAGAGCCAGTCAGAACCAGAGCGAGTCAGAACCAAAGCCCTAGGAACAGAGCCAGTCAGAACCAGAGCCCTGGAAACAAAGCCAATCAGAACCAGAGCCAGTCAGAGTCAGAGCTCTAGGAACAGAGCCCTAAGAACAGAGCCAGTCAGAACCAGAGCCCTACGAACAGAGCCAGTCAGAACCAGAGCCCTGGGAACAGAGCCAGTCAGAACCAGAGCCCTGGGAACAGAGTCAGTCAGAACCAGAGCCCTACGAACAGAGCCAGTCAGAACCAGAGCCCTAGAAACAGAGCCAGTCAGAATCAGAGCCCTAGGAAGAGAGCCAGTCAGAACCAGAGCGAGTCAGAACCAAAGCCCTAGGAACAGAGCCAGTCAGAACTAGAGCCCTGGAAACAGAGCCAGTCAGAACCAGAGCCCTGGGAACAGAGCCAGTCAGGACCAGAGCCCTGGGAACAGAGCCAGTCAGAACAGAGCCAATCAGAACCAGAGTCCTGGGAACAGAGCAAGTCAGAACCAGAGCCCTGGGAACAGAGCCAGTCAGAACCAGAGCCCTGGGAACAGAGCCCTCGGAACAGAGCCAATCAGAACCAGAGTCCTGGGAACAGAGCTAGTCAGAACCAGAGCTCTAGGAACAGAGACAGTCAGAACCAGAGCCCTGGCAACAGAGCTCTAGGAACAGAGCCAGTCAGAACCAGGTCCCTGGGAACAGAGCCAGTCAGAACCAGAACCATCAAGTCTCCACTGGCTGGGTCCCGCTGCTCCGTTTTCCATGTGAACACAATAAAACATGTTATCTGATTAAACCTCCCTCCTCTCATCTGGGTTGTGATGCGTCAGTCACAGCTCAGGCCAAGGGACTAATGAGTAGAGAGATCGATTCTGGATTGGCTCGGCAGCGCTTCAGTGGGCCTGTTCTATTGATCCATCTGACTCCCTCCCTAGTGCTCTCCTCTGTTGCTCACGTTGGCAGAAAAGTAGAAATTAAGTAGAACAGCTGAAATTGAATATAAAAGCTGCAATTGAATCGTAGAGTTAATTCAATTCTTGTCTGTTACTTTCTTTACATGGGTCGTGCCTTAAGCCAATTTCTTCCTCTAGGAATACAGTGACTATAGTGAATACAGTGACTATAGTGAATACAGTGAATATAGAGAATATAGAGACTATAGAGAATACAGTGACTATAGTGAATATAGAGAATATAGTGACTATAGAGAATATAGAGACTATAGAGAATATAGTGACTATAGAGACTATAGAGAATATAGTGACTATAGTGAATACAGTGACTATAGTGAATACAGTGACTATAGAGAATATAGAGAATACAGTGACTATAGAGAATACAGTGACTATAGTGAATATTGTGAATATAGTGACTATAGAGAATACAGTGACAATAGTGAATATTGTGAATATAGTGACTATAGAGACTATAGAGAATATAGTGACTATAGAGAATATAGTGAATATAGAGAATATAGTGAATATACTGTAGAGAATATAGTGACTATAGTGAATACAGTGAATATAGAGAATATAGTGACTATAGTGAATACAGTGACTATAGAGAATATAGAGAATATAGAGAATATACTGTAGTGGAAATAGAGAACATAGTGAATATACTGTAGAGAATAAAGTGAGTATAGAGAATATAGTGACTATACTGTAGAGAATACAGTGAGTATAGAGAATATAGTTGATATACTGTAGAGAATATTGTAAATATGGTGAATATAGTGACTATACTGTAGAGAACATAGTGAATATAGAGAATGTAGTGAATATAGACATTTACATTACATTTTACATTTAAGTCATTTGGCAGACGCTCTTATCCAGAGCGACTTACAAATTGGTGAATTCACCTTCTGACATCCAGTGGAACAGCCACTTTACAATAGTGCATCTAAATCATTTAAGGGGGGGGGTGAGAAGGATTACTTTATCCTATCCTAGGTATTCCTTAAAGAGGTGGGGTTTCAGGTGTCTCCGGAAGGTGGTGATTGACTCCGCTGTCCTGGCGTCGTGAGGGAGTTTGTTCCACCATTGGGGGGCCAGAGCAGCGAACAGTTTTGACTGGGCTGAGCGGGAACTGTACTTCCTCAGTGGTAGGGAGGCGAGCAGGCCAGAGGTGGATGAACGCAGTGCCCTTGTTTGGGTGTAGGGCCTGATCAGAGCCTGGAGGTACTGCGGTGCCGTTCCCCTCACAGCTCCGTAGGCAAGCACCATGGTCTTGTAGCGGATGCGAGCTTCAACTGGAAGCCAGTGGAGAGAGCGGAGGAGCGGGGTGACGTGAGAGAACTTGGGAAGGTTGAACACCAGACGGGCTGCGGCGTTCTGGATGAGTTGTAGGGGTTTAATGGCACAGGCAGGGAGCCCAGCCAACAGCGAGTTGCAGTAATCCAGACGGGAGATGACAAGTGCCTGGATTAGGACCTGCGCCGCTTCCTGTGTGAGGCAGGGTCGTACTCTGCGGATGTTGTAGAGCATGAACCTAGCATGAATATACTGTGAAGAATATAGTGAATATAGAGAATATAGAGAATATACTTGATATACTGTAGAAAATATTGTAAATATTGTGAATATAGAGAATATAGTGAATATACTGTAGATAACATAGTGAATATAGTGAATATAGAGAAGTGTAGGGGCGAATATAGAGAATACAGAGAATGTAGTGAATATAGTTGATATACTGTGGAGAATATAGTGAATATAGAAAATATAGAGAATACAGTGAATATACTGTTGAATATTGTGAATATAGACAATATACTGTAGTGAAAACAGAGAATATAGAGGATTTAGTGTAGAGAATGTAGAGAATATAGTGACAATACTGTAGATAATACAGTGAATAAAGAAAATATAGAAAATTGAGAATATAATACATGAAGAGAATATAGTACATAAAGAGAATATACTGTAGAGAATATAGATACTATACTGAGTGAGACTGCAGTCTATCAGTCTGCAACATGCGCGGTGTCAGTCAGTCAAACCGTGTTTCTACTCTATATCGTGCACCTGAACCTCAATAAACACAATGCCTTCTGTATCCTCCTAGGAGGTAGTCAGTCTGTAACTAGGAACATCGCAGCAGGAAGCCGGCTGTAGGACAAAACACCGGTAATATTTGATAGTAGTCCTGAAGTCTGTTTCCCGTCTCCGAGACGATGAACATGGAATTAACATACGGTATTTGGGAGGGTTTCAAAACATCAAGGAACCCCCCCCCCACCACCACCACCACACACACACACACACACACACACACACTCCTTGTGGACTGTTTGAAATGTGATTGAGGAGCTAACAGTTGAATTGTTATTAACGTGATATACCTCCCTATGACTCCGATGCACACGACTTTGCTTACCTCCAAGGATTTGATTCATTGTTGTCAACTTCCATCAAAAAGCAACCAAATAGTTTTATGCTCTGCTTTTTATTAGGCTTATTTACCAGACCTAGTGGTTAGAGTGTGGAGGCGGTAGGTAGCCTAGTGGTTAGAGTGTAGAGGTGGTAGGTACCGCCTCTCCACTCTAACCACTATGATACCTACCGCCTCTACACTCTAACCACTAGGCTACCTACCGCCTCTCCACTCTAACCACTAGGCTACCTACCGCCTCTACACTCTAACCACTAGGCTACCTACCGCCCCTACACTCTAATCACTAGGCTACCTACCGCCCCTACACTCTAACCACTAGGCTACCTACCGCCCCTACACTCTAACCACTAGGCTACCTACCGCCCCTACACTCTAACCACTAGACTACCTACCGCCTCTACACTCTAACCACTAGGCTACCTACCGCCTCCACACTCTAACCACTAGACTACCTACCGCCCCTACACTCTAACCACTAGGCTACCTACCGCCTCTACACTCTAACCACTAGACTACCTACCACCTCTACACTCTAACCACTAGGCTACCTACCGCCTCTACACTCTAACCACTAGACTACCTGCCACCTCTACACTCTAACCACTAGGCTACCTACCGCCTCTACACTCTAACCACTAGACTACCCTGCCGCCCCAAGTCAGACCTGAAACAAAAGAGCCTCTGTCAATGTCATTTTAAATTGTTTGACGATTTTGATTTGAAAGTTTAAATGAATAAGGAAAATGTCCAACTTCCCCTGGGGCCTTTCGTCTGTGTTGATGGTTGGTTTATTCCACACCCCTTGTCTCTAGCCTGGTGGCTCCTGAGATAAGTATCTCCATACGTGCTGTCCTCTTCCTGCGATTAGAAACCCCGGGATCAGATCATTCACTGCCTTCTAAACATCAGGGGGACAGGAAATGTTTGTCTATTTTGGTCTTGATTTGAAGGCTTTGGGTTGTACTGTAGCTGGAGGGAGATGCTTCTCTCTTAGACTGACCGTCCCACACACCTCTCCGATGTGATTCATGGCTGGAGCCTGTAGGTGTTGGTGGGGTTGGCAGGCTATACAGAGACATGAAAGGCTAAGATATGTTTCTATTCTCTCCAACAGACAGTGATTATTACCCACAGTTTTTAAACAAGAGTCTGTTGTTATTCTGCCAGTCCTCTCAGAGTCTGTTGTTATTCTGCCAGTCCTCTCACAGTCTGTTGTTATTCTGCCAGTCCTCTCACAGTCTGTTGTTATTAAACCAGTCCTCTCACAGTCTGTTGTTATTCTACCAGTCCTCTCACAGTCTGTTGTTACTCTGCCAGTCCTCTCACAGTCTGTTGTTATTAAACCAGTCCTCTCACAGTCAGTTGTTATTAAACCAGTCCTCTCACAGTCTGTTGTTACTCTGCCAGTCCTCTCACAGTCTGTTGTTATTAAACCAGTCCTCTCACAGTCAGTTGTTATTAAACCAGTCCTCTCACAGTCTGTTGTTATTAAACCAGTCCTCTCACAGCCTGTTGTTATTCTGCCAGTCCTCTCACAGTCTGTTGTTATTCTGCCAGTCCTCTCACAGCCTGTTGTTATTCTGCCAGTCCTCTCACAGTCTGTTGTTATTCTACCAGTCCTCTCACAGCCTGTTGTTATTAAACCAGTCCTCTCACAGTCAGTTGTTATTAAACCAGTCCTCTCACAGTCTGTTGTTATTCTACCAGTCCTCTCACAGTCTGTTGTTATTCTGCCAGTCCTCTCACAGTTTGTTGTTATTCTACCAGTCCTCTCACAGTCAGTTGTTATTAAACCAGTCCTCTCACAGTTTGTTGTTATTCTACCAGTCCTCTCACAGTCAGTTGTTATTAAACCAGTCCTCTCACAGTCTGTTGTTATTACACCAGTCCTCTCACAGTCAGTTGTTATTCTGCCAGTCCTCTCACAGTCTGTTGTTATTCTACCAGTCCTCTCACAGTCTGTTGTTATTACACCAGTCCTCTCACAGTTTGTTGTTATTACACCAGTCCTCTCACAGTCAGTTGTTATTCTGCCAGTCCTCTCACAGTCTGTTGTTATTCTACCAGTCCTCTCACAGTCTGTTGTTATTCTGCCAGTCCTCTCACAGTCTGTTGTTATTCTGCCAGTCCTCTCACAGTCTGTTGTTATTCTGCCAGTCCTCTCACAGCCTGTTGTTATTAAACCAGTCCTCTCACAGTCTGTTGTTATTCTGCCAGTCCTCTCACAGTCTGTTGTTATTCTGCCAGTCCTCTCACAGTCTGTTGTTATTCCACCAGTCCTCTCACAGTCTGTTGTTATTCTACCAGTCCTCTCACAGTCTGTTGTTATTCTGCCAGTCCTCTCACAGTCTGTTGTTATTCCACCAGTCCTCTCACAGTCTGTTGTTATTAAACCAGTCCTCTCACAGTCTGTTGTTATTCTGCCAGTCCTCTCACAGTCTGTTGTTATTCTACCAGTCCTCTCACAGTCTGTTGTTATTCTGCCAGTCCTCTCACAGTCTGTTGTTATTCTACCAGTCCTCTCACAGTCTGTTGTTATTCTACCAGTCCTCTCACAGTCTGTTGTTATTCTGCCAGTCCTCTCACAGTCTGTTGTTATTCTACCAATCCTCTCACAGTCTGTTGTTATTACACCAGTCCTCTCACAGTCTGTTGTTATTCTACCAGTCCTCTCACAGTCTGTTGTTATTCTACCAGTCCTCTCACAGTCTGTTGTTATTCTACCAGTCCTCTCACAGTCTGTTGTTATTCTACCAGTCCTCTCACAGTCTGTTGTTATTCTACCAGTCCTCTCACAGTTTGTTGTTATTACACCAGTCCTCTCACAGTCTGTTGTTATTCCACCAGTCCTCTCACAGTTTGTTGTTATTACACCAGTCCTCTCACAGTCTGTTGTTATTCTACCAGTCCTCTCACAGTCTGTTGTTATTAAACCAGTCCTCTCACAGCCTGTTGTTATTCTGCCAGTCCTCTCACAGTCTGTTGTTATTCTACCAGTCCTCTCACAGTCTGTTGTTATTAAACCAGTCCTCTCACAGTCTGTTGTTATTCTGCCAGTCCTCTCACAGCCTGTTGTTATTCTGCCAGTCCTCTCACAGCCTGTTGTTATTCTGCCAGTCCTCTCACAGTCTGTTGTTATTCTGCCAGTCCTCTCACAGCCTGTTGTTATTCTACCAGTCCTCTCACAGTCTGTTGTTATTCTACCAGTCCTCTCACAGCCTGTTATTCTGCCAGTCCTCTCACAGTCTGTTGTTATTCTACCAGTCCTCTCACAGTCTGTTGTTATTACACCAGTCCTCTCACAGCCTGTTATTCTACCAGTCCTCTCACAGCCTGTTGTTATTACACCAGTCCTCTCACAGTCTGTTGTTATTCTGCCAGTCCTCTCACAGTCTGTTGTTATTCTACCAGTCCTCTCACAGCCTGTTATTCTACCAGTCCTCTCACAGTCTGTTGTTATTCTACCAGTCCTCTCACAGCCTGTTGTTATTCTACCAGTCCTCTCACAGTCTGTTGTTATTCTACCAGTCCTCTCACAGTCTGTTGTTATTCTACCAGTCCTCTCACAGTCTGTTGTTATTCTACCAGTCCTCTCATAGTCTGTTGTTATTCTGCCAGTCCTCTCACAGCCTGTTGTTATTCTACCAGTCCTCTCATAGTCTGTTGTTATTCTACCAGTCCTCTCACAGCCTGTTATTCTACCAGTCCTCTCATAGTCTGTTGTTATTCTACCAGTCCTCTCACAGCCTGTTATTCTACCAGTCCTCTCATAGTCTGTTGTTATTAAACCAGTCCTCTCACAGTCTGTTGTTATTCTGCCAGTCCTCTCACAGCCTGTTATTCTACCAGTCCTCTCATAGTCTGTTGTTATTAAACCAGTCCTCTCACAGTCTGTTGTTATTCTACCAGTCCTCTCACAGCCTGTTGTTATTCTACCAGTCCTCTCATAGTCTGTTGTTATTAAACCAGTCCTCTCACAGTCTGTTGTTATTCTACCAGTCCTCTCACAGTCTGTTATTAAACCAGTCCTCTCACAGTCTGTTGTTATTCTACCAGTCCTCTCATAGTCTGTTGTTATTCTGCCAGTCCTCTCAGAGTCTGTTGTTATTCTGCCAGTCCTCTCACAGTCTGTTGTTATTAAACCAGTCCTCTCACAGTCTGTTGTTATTCTGCCAGTCCTCTCACAGTCTGTTGTTATTCTACCAGTCCTCTCACAGTCTGTTGTTATTCTACCAGTCCTCTCACAGTCTGTTGTTATTCTACCAGTCCTCTCACAGTCTGTTGTTATTCTACCAGTCCTCTCATAGTCTGTTGTTATTCTGCCAGTCCTCTCACAGTCTGTTGTTATTACACCAGTCCTCTCACAGTCTGGTGTTATTCTACCAGTCCTCTCACAGTCTGTTGTTATTCTACCAGTCCTCTCACAGTCTGTTGTTATTCTACCAGTCCTCTCACAGTCTGTTGTTATTCTACCAGTCCTCTCACAGTCTGTTGTTATTCTACCAGTCCTCTCACAGTCTGTTGTTATTCTACCAGTCCTCTCACAGTTTGTTGTTATTACACCAGTCCTCTCACAGTCTGTTGTTATTCCACCAGTCCTCTCACAGTTTGTTGTTATTACACCAGTCCTCTCACAGTCTGTTGTTATTCTACCAGTCCTCTCACAGTCTGTTGTTATTAAACCAGTCCTCTCACAGCCTGTTGTTATTCTGCCAGTCCTCTCACAGTCTGTTGTTATTCTGCCAGTCCTCTCACAGTCTGTTGTTATTCTACCAGTCCTCTCACAGCCTGTTGTTATTCTACCAGTCCTCTCACAGTCTGTTGTTATTCTACCAGTCCTCTCACAGTCTGTTGTTATTAAACCAGTCCTCTCACAGTCTGTTGTTATTCTACCAGTCCTCTCACAGTCTGTTGTTATTCTACCAGTCCTCTCACAGTCTGTTGTTATTCTACCAGTCCTCTCACAGTCTGTTGTTATTCTACCAGTCCTCTCACAGTCTGTTGTTATTCTACCAGTCCTCTCACAGTCTGTTGTTATTCTACCAGTCCTCTCACAGTCTGTTGTTATTCTACCAGTCCTCTCACAGTCTGTTATTCTACCAGTCCTCTCAGTCTGTTGTTATTACACCAGTCCTCTCACAGTCTGTTGTTATTCTACCAGTCCTCTCACAGCCTGTTATTCTACCAGTCCTCTCACAGTCTGTTGTTATTCTACCAGTCCTCTCACAGTCTGTTATTCTACCAGTCCTCTCACAGTCTGTTGTTATTCTGCCAGTCCTCTCACAGTCTGTTGTTATTCTACCAGTCCTCTCACAGTCTGTTGTTATTCTACCAGTCCTCTCACAGCCTGTTGTTATTCTACCAGTCCTCTCATAGTCTGTTGTTATTCTGCCAGTCCTCTCACAGTCTGTTGTTATTCTACCAGTCCTCTCACAGTCTGTTGTTATTCTACCAGTCCTCTCACAGCCTGTTGTTATTCTACCAGTCCTCTCATAGTCTGTTGTTATTCTACCAGTCCTCTCACAGCCTGTTGTTATTCTACCAGTCCTCTCATAGTCTGTTGTTATTCTACCAGTCCTCTCACAGTCTGTTGTTATTCTACCAGTCCTCTCACAGCCTGTTATTCTACCAGTCCTCTCACAGTCTGTTGTTATTCTACCAGTCCTCTCATAGTCTGTTGTTATTAAACCAGTCCTCTCACAGTCTGTTGTTATTCTACCAGTCCTCTCACAGCCTGTTGTTATTCTACCAGTCCTCTCACAGTCTGTTGTTATTAAACCAGTCCTCTCACAGTCTGTTGTTATTCTACCAGTCCTCTCATAGTCTGTTGTTATTAAACCAGTCCTCTCACAGTCTGTTGTTATTCTACCAGTCCTCTCACAGTCTGTTATTAAACCAGTCCTCTCACAGTCTGTTGTTATTCTACCAGTCCTCTCATAGTCTGTTGTTATTAAACCAGTCCTCTCACAGTCTGTTGTTATTAAACCAGTCCTCTCACAGTCTGTTGTTATTACACCAGTCCTCTCACAGTCTGTTGTTATTCTGCCAGTCCTCTCACAGCCTGTTGTTATTCGACCAGTCCTCTCACAGTCTGTTGTTATTCTACCAGTCCTCTCACAGCCTGTTATTCTACCAGTCCTCTCATAGTCTGTTGTTATTCTACCAGTCCTCTCACAGTCTGTTGTTACTCTGCCAGTCCTCTCACAGTCTGTTGTTATTAAACCAGTCCTCTCACAGTCTGTTGTTATTAAACCAGTCCTCTCACAGCCTGTTGTTATTAAACCAGTCCTCTCACAGTCAGTTGTTATTAAACCAGTCCTCTCACAGCCTGTTGTTATTCTACCAGTCCTCTCACAGCCTGTTGTTATTAAACCAGTCCTCTCACAGTCTGTTGTTATTCTGCCAGTCCTCTCACAGCCTGTTGTTATTAAACCAGTCCTCTCACAATCTGTTGTTATTCTACCAGTCCTCTCACAGCCTGTTGTTATTCTACGAGTCCTCTCACATTCTGTTGTTATTCTGCCAGTCCTCTCACAGTCTGTTGTTATTCTACCAGTCCTCTCACAGTCTGTTATTAAACCAGTCCTCTCACAGTCTGTTGTTATTCCACCAGTCCTCTCACAGTCTGTTGTTATTAAACCAGTCCTCTCACAGTCTGTTGTTATTCTACCAGTCCTCTCACAGTCTGTTGTTATTCTACCAGTCCTCTCACAGTCTGTTGTTATTACACCAGTCCTCTCACAGTCTGTTGTTATTCTACCAGTCCTCTCACAGTCTGTTGTTATTCTGCCAGTCCTCTCACAGTCTGTTGTTATTCTACCAGTCCTCTCACAGTCTGTTGTTATTACACCAGTCCTCTCACAGTCTGTTGTTATTCTACCAGTCCTCTCACAGTCTGTTGTTATTACACCAGTCCTCTCACAGTCTGTTGTTATTCTACCAGTCCTCTCACAGTCTGTTGTTATTCTACCAGTCCTCTCACAGTCTGTTGTTATTACACCAGTCCTCTCACAGTCTGTTGTTATTAAACCAGTCCTCTCACAGTCTGTTGTTATTCTACCAGTCCTCTCACAGTCTGTTGTTATTACACCAGTCCTCTCACAGTCTGTTGTTATTACACCAGTCCTCTCACAGTCTGTTGTTATTCTACCAGTCCTCTCACAGTCTGTTGTTATTCTACCAGTCCTCTCACAGTCTGTTGTTATTACACCAGTCCTCTCACAGTCTGTTGTTATTAAACCAGTCCTCTCACAGTCTGTTGTTATTCTACCAGTCCTCTCACAGTCTGTTGTTATTACACCAGTCCTCTCACAGTCTGTTGTTATTACACCAGTCCTCTCACAGTCTGTTGTTATTCTACCAGTCCTCTCAGTCTGTTGTTATTCTACCAGTCCTCTCACAGTCTGTTGTTATTCTACCAGTCCTCTCACAGTCTGTTGTTATTCTACCAGTCCTCTCACAGTCTGTTGTTATTCTACCAGTCCTCTCAGTCTGTTGTTACTCTGCCAGTCCTCTCACAGTCTGTTGTTATTCTACCAGTCCTCTCACAGTCTGTTGTTATTAAACCAGTCCTCTCACAGTTTGTTGTTATTCTGCCAGTCCTCTCACAGTTTGTTGTTATTCTGCCAGTCCTCTCACAGTCTGTTGTTATTCTGCCAGTCCTCTCACAGTCTGTTGTTATTCTGCCAGTCCTCTCACAGTCTGTTGTTATTCTGCCAGTCCTCTCACAGTCTGTTGTTATTCTGCCAGTCCTCTCACAGTCTGTTGTTATTCTGCCAGTCCTCTCACAGTCTGTTGTTATTAAACCAGTCCTCTCACAGTCTGTTGTTATTACACCAGTCCTCTCACAGTCTGTTGTTATTCTGCCAGTCCTCTCACAGTCTGTTGTTATTCTACCAGTCCTCTCACAGTTTGTTGTTATTATCATGACTGTGTGTGTGTGTGTGTGTGTGTGTGTGTGTGTGTGTGTGTGTGTGTGTGTGTGTGTGTGTGTGTGTGTGTGTGTGTGTGTGTGTGAGAGAGAGAGAGATGGCAGCCAGTTGAATAATTGATCAGGGGAGAAGTGTGTTTGATCTGGTTCCCTCACAACATCCATCCTCACGTCTCTGTCTGTCTGGAGAGGTGCTAGCCAGACCTAGACACTGATAATGGGAGTACTGGGTTTAACTTAGCATCTACAGCCATAACAAACCCTGTGTGTGTGTGTGTGTGTGTGTGTGTGTGTGTGTGTGTGTGTGTGTGTGTGTGTGTGTGTGTGTGTGTGTGTGTGTGTCTGGAGGGGTGCTAGACAGCCACGCCCAGCCCAGAGCAGCAGACTGGTTAATGGAAGGTTGGACTGGTGTTCCTCTGGAGCCAGAGCAACCTGCCCATTGTGGCTGCTGTAGAAAGGTCAGACTAGCAGGACACAGCTGAGATGTTTTCCGCTCCTCAGCAACATCATCACATGCTTTAGTAATGTCATCTGTTTCAATTCGGGTTGTTTGCATTTATAAGTGCTGCTGCTATTAGGGATGCAAATCCCGGTCCATTTTCTGCCGACAAAACTGACCCTCATTAACCGGTCAACAAGCGGTTACATTTATTCCAAACAGTAAAATGATGCGAACCAAACAGAACATACTTTCAGAGATGTGTATATAATGACGAGATGCTTATGTTTCCGCCCGAACAATGGGAGTCGCCCCATTGAGGGAAGGCAGGCGACAAGTTTAGGCCCAAAATAAGCCCATAGACACGCATTGGATTTATTTTGGACAGATTTTCGCGAGTGAAACCTCTCGCTTCGCCTCTTCCTCTCGGACTCTACGCAAGCATGCAAGGAGCTGACATTTGTCATTATGAGCACGGAAACATGCAACAGTAGTAAGCCTATCATTTTACAGTCAAAATCCTATAGAATGTTATTGAACAGGCAACTCCTGTAATGAAGCAGCTAATACAATGTCATTTTCAAACATTTGCCCAAATGCAATTAGCGGAAAAGAGTTCTGAACCGCGCACCTAATTGCGGGCAGTTCAATAAGTCTCTGTTAGAAACTTAGAAAGAGGGGGACTCTAATAGCAACTACTATGATGGTTTGCTAATATGACTAGGATTGTAGCTTTTGGACAACCAATAGAACGGGAGAGAAATGCTGGTTAGTCGCGTGAGGAAGTCTATAAAATAACTGCCTCCACGTTTCTATGGGTTAGTTTTGGCTACTTTGAAGGAAGATAAAACATGCCTCATTATTTGAAGTAAACAAAACGTTCTAAGTTTCAAACAATTCTACAGCCTCAATCTTACATTGCAAAGTGGTTGGTAAACGTGCTGATAGTCAACGGTAGGTTGGCTATATTCTACGCGTTCCAGTGGCAAATAGGAGGCGCGCTTTACGAAGTTGAGATTGAGAAATAAAAGTAGCTCATTTTTAAATCGTGGCCGCCAACAGGTTTTAACAGGCGATTGCATTTTGAATTGTTATTTGTTGCGCAATGACTGGGTTTACAAATACAGGCTTCAGTACAGTAGCTGAGGAGCTTGTCTCACGCTGTCTGACTGGTGGCAGGCTATTCCGCTCCTCAAATGAGGCTCTGCATGCTGACCCCGTGGGATAAATCAAATGCATGACGACTTGTAAAGCTTGATTTTGCCCCAATCTCTCTCTGTCTCTCGGTCTCTCTGTCTCTCTGTCTCTCTGTCTCTCTGTCTCTCTCTCTCTCTCTCTCTCTGTCTCTCTCTCTCTCTCTCTCTCTCTCTCTCTCTCTGTCTCTTTATATATTTATCCACTCTAGGGTTTACTTCACGACAGACGTATTTAACCCCTCATCTCCTCAGACTCCCAGACAGTTGGTCGTCACCTTCTCCCCTGTTCCTCTGAGGTTTGACTCCCTGCCCTCAGTGTGACCCAGGAGCCTGCCCTCAGTGTGACCCAGGAGCCTGCCCTCAGTGTGACACAGAGAAGCCTGCCCTCAGTGTGACCCAGGAGCCTGCCCTCAGTGTGACCCAGGAGCCTGCCCTCAGTGTGACACAGAAGCCTGCCCGCTGGATGCTCAGCCGATGAAACCTATATCACTAATCAATCTCTTACACAATGAGAACCACTGAGAGTGTGCTGCTGGCGGGTTTGGGGGCTGGGGGTTGAGGCTGCGTTACTGAAAGAGCTTTCAATTACTGTAGCTATATGTGACTCTGAGCTGAGGAGCCTGGCTGGATTGTGAAAATTCTGGCTATTATCTAGGTATCTTTGTATCATTGATCTGGTGGTACTTGCACAGCACTGTTTTGCTGTTAATATAGGTGGAAATCTTCATCGTACTGCTCTCAGCCTCAGGAAAATTCTATACCTCTAGACACTGATGTTCTCCTCTCTCTGCCTCAGGAACATTCTACACCTCTAGACACTGATGTTCTCCTCTCTCAGCCTCAGGAACATTCTACACCTCTAGACACTGATGTTCTCCTCTCTCTGCCTCAGGAACATTCTACACCTCTAGACACTGATGTTCTCCTCTCTCTGCTTCAGGAACATTCCATACCTCTAGACACTGATGTTCTCCTCTCTCAGCCTCAGGAACATTCCATACCTCTAGACACTGATGTTCTCCTCTCTCAGCCTCAGGAACATTCTATACCTCTAGACACTGATGTTCTCCTCTCTCTGCTTCAGGAACATTCTACACCTCTAGACACTGATGTTCTCCTCTCTCTGCTTCAGGAACATTCTACACCTCTAGACACTGATGTTCTCCTCTCTCAGCCTCAGGAACATTCTACACCTCTAGACACTGATGTTCTCCTCTCTCTGCCTCAGGAACATTCTACACCTCTAGACACTGATGTTCTCCTCTCTCTGCCTCAGGAACATTCTATACCTCTAGACACTGATGTTCTCCTCTCTCAGCCTCAGGAACATTCGACACCTCTAGACACTGATGTTCTCCTCTCTCAGCCTCAGGAACATTAGACACCTCTAGACACTGATGTTCTCCTCTCTCTCCTTCAGGAACATTCTATACCTCTAGACACTGATGTTCTCCTCTCTCTGCTTCAGGAACATTCTATACCTATAGACACTGATGTTCTCCTCTCTCTGCTTCAGGAACATTCTACACCTCTAGACACTGATGTTCTCCTCTCTCTGCTTCGGGAACATTCTACACCTCTAGACACTGATGTTCTCCTCTCTCTGCTTCAGGAACATTCTATACCTCTAGAAACTGATGTTCTCCTCTCTCTGCTTCAGGAACATTCTACACCTCTAGACACTGATGTTCTCCTCTCTCTGCTTCAGGAACATTCCATACCTCTAGACACTGATGTTCTCCTCTCTCAGCCTCAGGAACATTCCATACCTCTAGACACTGATGTTCTCCTCTCTCAGCCTCAGGAACATTCTATACCTCTAGACACTGATGTTCTCCTCTCTCTGCTTCAGGAACATTCTACACCTCTAGACACTGATGTTCTCCTCTCTCTGCTTCAGGAACATTCTACACCTCTAGACACTGATGTTCTCCTCTCTCAGCCTCAGGAACATTCTACACCTCTAGACACTGATGTTCTCCTCTCTCTGCTTCAGGAACATTCTACACCTCTAGAAACTGATGTTCTCCTCTCTCAGCCTCAGGAACATTCTACACCTCTAGACACTGATTTTCTCCTCTCTCTGCTTCAGGAACATTCTACACCTCTAGACACTGATGTTCTCCTCTCTCTGCTTCAGGAACATTCTACACCTCTAGACACTGATGTTCTCCTCTCTCTGCTTCAGGAACATTCTACACCTCTAGACACTGATGTTCTCCTCTCTCTCCTTCAGGAACATTCTACACCTCTAGACACTGATGTTCTCCTCTCTCTGCTTCAGGAACATTCTACACCTCTAGACACTGATGTTCTCCTCTCTCTCCTTCAGGAACATTCTACACCTCTAGACACTGATGTTCTCCTCTCTCTGCTTCAGGAACATTCTATACCTCTAGACATTGATGTTCTCCTCTCTCTCCTTCAGGAACATTCTACACCTCTAGAAACTGATGTTCTCCTCTCTCAGCCTCAGGAACATTCTACACCTCTAGACATTGATGTTCTCCTCTCTCTCCTTCAGGAACATTCTACACCTCTAGAAACTGATGTTCTCCTCTCTCAGCCTCAGGAACATTCTACACCTCTAGACACTGATGTTCTCCTCTCTCTGCTTCAGGAACATTCTATACCTCTAGACACTGATGTTCTCCTCTCTCTCCTTCAGGAACATTCTACACCTCTAGAAACTGATATTCTCCTCTCTCAGCCTCAGGAACATTCTACACCTCTAGACACTGATGTTCTCCTCTCTCTGCTTCAGGAACATTCTACACCTCTAGACACTGATGTTCTCCTCTCTCTGCTTCAGGAACATTCTACACCTCTAGACACTGATGTTCTCCTCTCTCAGCTTCAGGAACATTCTACACCTCTAGACACTGATGTTCTCCTCTCTCTGCTTCAGGAACATTCTACACCTCTAGACACTGATGTTCTCCTCTCTCTGCTTCAGGAACATTCTACACCTCTAGACACTGATGTTCTCCTCTCTCAGCCTCGGGAACATTCTACACCTCTAGACACTGATGTTCTCCTCTCTCTGCTTCAGGAACATTCTACACCTCTAGACACTGATGTTCTCCTCTCTCAGCCTCAGGAACATTCTACACCTCTAGACACTGATGTTCTCCTCTCTCTGCCTCAGGAACATTCTATACCTCTAGAAACTGGCATGTTCTCCTCTCTCTGCTGTCTATCCTTGATGCTCTTTCATAATGTGTTGGATGGTCTTGATTCCCTGGTCCATGGAAAGTCCTCCATCATTGAACAACGACCTAGAGACGGAGTGTTTCCACTCATGAAATAAAAACAGCATCTCTCTCCCTTTGTATTCTTCATCTACCCCTCCCTCGTCCCTCCTGTCTCCTCATTTACCTCTCTTCCTACTCCTCCCTCCTGTCTCCTCATTTACCTCTCTCTTCCTACCGCTCTGTCTTTATCCCTACTCCTCCCTCCTGTCTCCTCATTTACCTCTCTCTTCCTACCGCTCTGTCTTTATCCCTACTCCTCCCTCCTGTCTCCTCAATTACCTCTCTCTTCCTACCGCTCTGTCTTTATCCCTACTCCTCCCTCCTGTCTCCTCATTTACCTCTCTCTTCCTACTCCTCCCTCCTGTCTCCTCATTTACCTCTCTCTTCCTACCCCTCCCTCCTGTCTCCTCATTTACCTCTCTCTTCCTACTCCTCCCTCCTGTCTCCTCATTTACCTCTCTCTTCCTAACGCTGTCTTTTCACCGACCCCTCCCTCCTCATTTACCTCTCTCTTTCTACCGCTCTGTCTTTATCCCTACCCCTCCCTCCTCATTTACCTCTCTCTTCCTACCGCTCTGTCTTTATCCCTACCCCTCCATCCTGTCTCCTCATTTACCTCTCTCTTCCTACCGCTCTGTCTTTATCCCTACCCCTCCCTCCTGTCTCCTCATTTACCTCTCTCTTCCTACCGCTCTGTCTTTATCCCTACCCCTCCCTCCTCATTTACCTCTCTCTTCCTACCGCTCTGTCTTTATCCCTACCCCTCCCTCCTCATTTACCTCTCTCTTCCTACCGCTCTGTCTTTATCCCTACCCCTCCCTCCTCATTTACCTCTCTCTTCCTACCGCTCTGTCTTTATCCCTACCCCTCCCTCCTCATTTACCTCTCTCTTCCTACCACTCTGTCATTATCCCTACCCCTCCCTCCTGTCTCCTCAATTACCTCTCTCTTCCTACCGCTCTGTCTTTATCCCTACTCCTCCCTCCTGTCTCCTCAATTACCTCTCTCTTCCTACCGCTCTGTCTTTATCCCTACTCCTCCCTCCTGTCTCCTCATTTACCTCTCTCTTCCTGTCTTTATCCCTACCCCTCCCTCCTGTCTCCTCAATTACCTCTCTCTTCCTACCGCTCTGTCTTTGTCCCTACCCCTCCCTCCTGTCTCCTCAATTACCTCTCTCTTCCTACCGCTCTGTCTTTATCCCTACTCCTCCCTCCAGTCTACTCATTTACCTCTCTCTTCCTGTCTTTATCCCTACTCCTCCCTCCTCATTTACCTCTCTCTTCCGACCGCTCTGTCTTTATCCCTACCCCCTCCCTCCTGTCTCCTCAATTACCTCTCTCTTCCTACCGCTCTGTCTTTATCCCTACCCCTCCCTCCTGTTTCCTCAATTACCTCTCTCTTCCTACCGCTCTGTCTTTATCCCTACTCCTCCCTCCTGTCTCCTCAATTACCTCTCTCTTCCTACCACTCTGTCTTTATCCCTACCCCTCCCTCCTGTCTCCTCAATTACCTCTCTCTTCCTACCGCTCTGTCTTTATCCTTACCCCTCCCTCCTCATTTACGTCTCTCTTCCTACCGCTCTGTCTTTATCCCTACCCCTCCCTCCTCATTTACCTCTCTCTTCCTACCGCTCTGTCTTTATCCCTACCCCTCCCTCCTCATTTACCTCTCTCTTCCTACCGCTCTGTCTTTATCCCTACTCCTCCCTCCTGTCTCCTCATTTACCTCTGTCTGTTCACCTACCCCTCTATCAGTCTCCCAGCTGATAAAACCTGCTTTAATATGTCAGGTGAAAATACGTTTTTCAACTTGATATAACTCAACCAGTTGGTAGCATGTTGAGGACCACAGGATTATATTCAGAGCCTAACGTTGTAGTGATGACAGTGATGGAGTGATTCATTCTGGGACCAGGAGAGAGAGGTAAGCACTGGACCCTCCTGGGCTGGGCTGGTGGCAGATGTGTTAATGTATCATACAATTCATTTGATGCGATTCCCCCATTCTGGCTGGTGGAACGTTGAATGTGTTTTACCTTGAGGTGGGCAGCCCTGCCCTGTCTGTCTGGTAGATGAATGATCTTTCCATGTGTGTTATGCGTATCACACGCTCACTGTGAGTACATTTTATACACTTAAATTTGAGGTAGTAGGCATTTTTACTATTTACCCGTGATGGTAGGATGATGGTGGGGGTAGGGGTGATGGGAGCGATGGTGGTGCATGGAGGGTTGATGTGCATATGCAATATGCAATTCTCTTTGACGAGATTAAGGCTTCACATCTTTTTGAAGCAGTCAGTGTTTAAGCTCTGATGGAGGATCGAGGAAAAGGGAGGCAGGAGAGACCAAATCATCTCTAGGCTACGATGGTGGAGGACACAACTCCATTTTGTGCCGATGCTGCACTTAATGGAATCGTCTGGTGCCCCTTTTGTCTCCACCATCTTGTGACTTTTTAAAGGCCAGACGACGTCATCTGCATGTCTGACACCCTCATTAACACACACGCACACACACGCACGCGCACGCACGCACACACGCACACACGCACACACACGACCCTGGTTGTGGTAAATGTAATGTATTTATGCGTAGGCTATGAGCTGATTATAAGACGGGAGGCCAGCGGTAGACCCACCAACGAGACTGAGTCAACCACTGTCTGTTGCTGCAAGGCCAATGAATATAGAGGCTGTTGCTGGTAGGCCAATGAATGTAGAGGTTGTTGCAGGAAGGCCAATGAATGTAGAGGTTATTGCTGGAAGGCCAATGAATATAGAGGCTGTTGCTGGTAGGCCAATGAATGTAGAGGTTGTTGCTGGAAGGCCAATGAATTTAAAGGGTGTTGCAGGAAGGCCAATGAATGTAGAGGTTGTTGCTGGAAGGCCAATGAATGTAGAGGTTGTTGCAGGAAGGCCAATGAATATAGAGGTTGTTGCAGGAAGGCCAATGAATGTAGAGGTTGTTGCTGGAAGGCCAATGAACAGAGCGGTTATTGGGTGTTAAATCAGAGATGACCTCTGGGTCTTTAATAGAGGATCGTGGGTAGACAAGCTGCCGCGCTCTGGAAAGGGCAGGTGAAACATATTCACATGTATGAGATGAGGTCACCTTACATCAGGTTGGAGGTGGGGGTTGGGGATGGGTTTGTATGTCACATGATTGATTTGTCGTTCATGGTCAATTTGTAGCTAATTTGTACATAGAATAGAATGAAATTGCTAGCTAGCATGAGAGGAAAAGTCTTGTTTTTGACAAAATGTAATTTCTTCCATTTTAAAAAGCTCCACAATCTGAAGACTGACCTGTGGAAACAATGTCAATGGCTGGCTGGCTGGCTGGCTGGCTGGCTGGCTGGTTGGCTGGCTGGCTGGCTAGCTGGTTGGCTGGCTGGCTGGCTGGCTGGCTGGCTGGCTGGCTAGCTGGTTGGCTGGCTGGCTGGCTGGCTGGTTGGCTGGCTGGCTGGTTGGCTGGCTGGCTGGCTGGCTGGTTGGCTGGCTGGCTGGCTGGTTGGCTGGCTGGCTGGCTGGCTGGTTGGCTGGCTGGTTGGCTGGCTGGCTGGCTGGTTGGCTGGCTGGCTGGCTGGTTGGCTGGCTGGCTGGCTGGCTGGCTGGTTGGCTGGCTGGCTGGCTGGCTGGTTGGCTGGCTGGCTGGTTGGCTGGCTGGCTGGCTGGTTGGCTGGCTGGCTGGCTGGCTGGCTGGCTGGTTGGCTGGCTGGTTGGCTGGCTGGCTGGTTGGCTGGCTGGCTGGCTGGCTGGCTGGCTGGTTGGCTGGCTGGCTGGCTGGTTGGCTGGCTGGCTGGCTGGCTGGTTGGCTGGCTGGCTGGCTGGCTGGCTGGGAGGGAGGGAGGGGTTAGGTGTCACATCCAGATAGTGCTTTCTAATTTTGGCCAGTGCCACAGGGCAGTTTTAACAGTATGACCCACAGAGGCCTCTCCTGCTGTGTAGAGGGGCGGGTGGGTAGGGAAGTGCTGGGCGTGTGTGTTAGGGGTAACAGCAGTGTTATTCGTGGAGTGTGTGTAAATTCGGGGGTGTATTAGATGGGGCTGAAGCTGTGGCGCGCTAGCTGACACCCCCTAATCTGTCCTAATCTACCCTCCTCATTTACCTCTCTCTTCCTACCGCTCTGTCTTTATCCCTACTCCTCCCTCCTGTCTCCTCAATTACCTCTCTCTTCCTACTGCTCTGTCTTTATCCCTACTCCTCCCTCCTGTCTCCTCATTTACCTCTCTCTTCCTACCGCTCTGTCTTTATCCCTACTCCTCCCTCCTGTCTCCTCAATTACCTCTCTCTTCCTACCGCTCTGTCTTTATCCCTACTCCTCCCTCCTGTCTCCTCAATTACCTCTCTCTTCCTACCACTCTGTCTTTATCCCTACCCCTCCCTCCTGTCTCCTCATTTACCTCTCTCTTCCTACCGCTCTGTCTTTATCCCTACCCCTCCCTCCTGTCTCCTCATTTACCTCTCTCTTCCTAACGCTGTCTTTTCACCGACCCCTCCCTCCTGTCTCCTCAATTACCTCTCTCTTCCTACCGCACTGTCTTTATCCCTACCCCTCCCTCCTGTCTCCTCATTTACCTCTCTCTTCCTACTGCTCTGTCTTTATCCCTACCCCCTCCCTCCTGTCTCCTCAATTACCTCTCTCTTCCTACTGCTCTGTCTTTATCCCTACCCCTCCCTCCTGTCTCCTCAATTACCTCTCTCTTCCTACCGCACTGTCTTTATCCCTACCCCTCCCTCCTGTCTCCTCATTTACCTCTCTCTTCCTACTGCTCTGTCTTTATCCCTACCCCTCCCTCCTGTCTCCTCATTTACCTCTCTCTTCCTACTGCTCTGTCTTTATCCCTACCCCTCCCTCCTGTCTCCTCAATTACCTCTCTCTTCCTACCGCTCTGTCTTTATCCCTACCCCTCCCTCCTGTCTCCTCAATTACCTCTCTCTTCCTACCGCTCTGTCTTTATCCCTACCCCTCCCTCCTCCCTCCTGTCTCCTCAATTACCTCTCTCTTCCTACCGCTCTGTCTTTATCCCTACCCCTCCCTCCTCCCTCCTGTCTCCTCAATTACCTCTCTCTTTCTACTGCTCTGTCTTTATCCCTACCCCTCCCTCCTCATTTACCTCTCTCTTCCTACCGCTCTGTCTTTATCCCTACCCCTCCCTCCTGTCTCCTCAATTACCTCTCTCTTTCTACTGCTCTGTCTTTATCCCTACCCCTCCCTCCTCATTTACCTCTCTCTTTCTACTGCTCTGTCTTTATCCCTACTCCTCCCTCCTCATTTACCTCTCTCTTCCTACCGCTCTGTCTTTATCCCTACCCCTCCCTCCTGTCTCCTCAATTACCTCTCTCTTTCTACTGCTCTGTCTTTATCCCTACTCCTCCCTCCTCATTTACCTCTCTCTTCCGACCGCTCTGTCTTTATCCCTACCCCTCCCTCCTGTCTCCTCATTTACCTCTCTCTTCCTACCGCTCTGTCTTTATCCCTACCCCTCCCTCCTCATTTACCTCTCTCTTCCTACCGCTCTGTCTTTATCCCTACCCCCCTCCTGTCTCCTCATTTACCTCTCTCTTTCCTACCGCTCTGTCTTTATCCCTACCCCTCCCTCCTGTCTCCTCATTTACCTCTCTCTTCCTACCGCTCTGTCTTTATCCCTACTCCTCCCTCCTGTCTCCTCAATTACCTCTCTCTTCCTACCACTCTGTCTTTATCCCTACCCCTCCCTCCTCATTTACCTCTCTCTTCCTACCGCTCTGTCTTTATCCCTACCCCTCCCTCCTGTCTCCTCAATTACCTCTCTCTTCCTACCGCTCTGTCTTTATCCCTACCCCTCCTCCTCATTTACCTCTCTCTTCCTACCGCTCTGTCTTTATCCCTACCCCTCCCTCCTGTCTCCTCAATTACCTCTCTCTTCCTACCACTCTGTCTTTATCCCTACCCCTCCCTCCTCATTTACCTGTCTCTTCCTACCGCTCTGTCTTTATCCCTACCCCTCCCTCCTGTCTCCTCAATTACCTCTCTCTTCCTACCACTCTGTCTTTATCCCTACCCCTCCCTCCTGTCTCCTCAATTACCTCTCTCTTCCTACCGCTCTGTCTTTATCCCTACCCCTCCCTCCTCATTTACCTGTCTCTTCCTACCGCTCTGTCTTTATCCCTACCCCTCCCTCCGGTCTCCTCATTTACCTCTGTCTGTTCACCTACCCCTCTATCAGTCTCCCAGCTGATAAAACCTGCTTTTAATATGTCAGGTGAAAATACGTTTTTAACCCAACCAGTTGGTAGCATGTTGAGGACCACAAGATTATATTCAGAGCCTAACGTTGTAGTGATGACAGTGATGGAGTGATTCATTCTGGGACCAGGAGAGAGGTAAGCACTGGGCCCTCCTGGGCTGGGCTGGTGGCAGATGTCTTAATGTATTATACAATTCATTTGATGCGATTCCCCCATTCTGGCTGGTGGAACGTTGAATGTGTTTTACCTTGAGGTGGGCAGCCCTGTCTGTCTGGTAGATGAATGATCTTTCCATGTGTGTTATGCGTATCACACGCTCACTGTGAGTACATTTTATACACTTAAATTTGAGGTAGTAGGCATTTTTACTATTTACCCGTGATGGTAGGATGATGGTGGGGGTAGGGGTGATGGGAGTGGGTGGGAGCGATGGTGGGGCATGGAGGGGTTGATGTGCATATGCAATATGCAATTCTCTTTGACGATATTAAGGCTTCACATCCTTTTGAAGCAGTCAGTGTTTAAGCTCTGATGGAGGATCGAGGAAAAGGGAGGCAGGAGAGACCAAATCATCTCTAGGCTACGATAGTGGAGGACACAACTCCATTTTGTGCCGATGCTGCACTAATGGAATCGTCTGGTGCCCCTTTTGTCTCCACCATCTTGTGACTTTTTAAAGGCCAGACGACGTCATCTACATGTCTGACACCCTCATTAACACACACGCACACACATGCACGCGCACGCACGCACGCACACACACGACCCTGGTTGTGGTAAATGTCATGTATTTATGCGTAGGCTATGAGCTGATTATAAGACGGAGGCCAGCGGTAGACCCACCAACGAGACTGAGTCAACCACTGTCTGTTGCTGCAAGGCCAATGAATATAGAGGCTGTTGCTGGTAGGCCAATGAATATAGAGGCTGTTGCTGGTAGGCCAATGAATGTAGAGGTTGTTGCTGGAAGGCCAATGAATGTAGAGGTTGTTGCTGGTAGGCCAATGAATATAGAGGCTGTTGCTGGTAGGCCAATGAATTTAAAGGGTGTTGCAGGAAGGCCAATGAATGTAGAGGTTGTTGCTGGAAGGCCAATGAATTTAAAGGGTGTTGCAGGAAGACCAATGAATGTAGAGGTTGTTGCTGGAAGGCCAATGAATATAGAGGTTGTTGCAGGAAGGCCAATGAATGTAGAGGTTGTTGCAGGAAGGCCAATGAATATAGAGGCTGTTGCTGGTAGGCCAATGAATGTAGAGGTTGTTGCTGGAAGGCCAATGAATGTAGAGGTTGTTGCAGGAAGGCCAATGAACAGAGCGGTTATTGGGTGTTAAATCAGAGATGACCTCTGCGTCTTTAATAGAGGATTGTGGGTAGACAAGCTGCCGCGCTCTGGAAAGGGCAGGTGAAACATATTCACATGTATGAGATGAGGTCACCTTACATCAGGTTGGAGGTGGGGGTTGGGGATGGGTTTGTATGTCACATGATTGATTTGTCGTTCATGGTCAATTTGTAGCTAATTTGTACATAGAACAGAATGAAATTGTTAGCTAGCATGAGAGGAAAAGTCTTGTTTTTGACAAAATGTAATTTCTTCCATTTTAAAAAGCTCCACAATCTGAAGACTGACCTGTGGAAACAAAGTCAATGGCTGGCTGGCTGGCTGGCTGGCTGGCTGGCTGGCTGGCTGGCTGGTTGGCTGGCTGGCTGGTTGGCTGGCTGGCTGGCTGGCTGGCTGGTTGGCTGGCTGGCTGGTTGGCTGGCTGGCTGGCTGGCTGGTTGGCTGGCTGGCTGGCTGGCTGGGAGGAGGGAGGGTTAGGTGTCACATCCAGATAGTGCTTTCTAATTTTGGCCAGTGCCACAGGGCAGTTTTAACAGTATGACCCACAGAGGCCTCTCCTGCTGTGTAGAGAGGGCGGGTGGGTAGGGAAGTGCTGGGCGTGTGTGTTAGGGGTAACAGCAGTGTTATTCGTGGAGTGTGTGTAAATTCGGGGGGTGTATTAGATGGGGCTGAAGCTCTGGCGCGCTAGCTGACACCCCCTAATCTGTCATCGCCAGGTTGTCCGGCGACAATGAATCGATGACAGATACAGGATGGGACTGGAGAGGACACTTACCAACAGACTAGCCTCAGCAGACAGATACAGGATGGGACTGGAGAGGACACTTACCAACAGACTAGCATCAGCAGACAGATACAGGATGGGACTGGAGAGGACACTTACCAACAGACTAGCAGACAGATACAGGATGGGACTGGAGAGGACACCTACCAACAGACTAGCCTCAGCAGACAGATACAGGATGGGACTGGAGAGGACACTTACCAACAGACTAGCAGACAGATACAGGATGGGACTGGAGAGGACACTTACCAACAGACTAGCCTCAGCAGACAGATACAGGATGGGACTGGAGAGGACACCTACCAACAGACTAGCAGACAGATACAGGATGGGACTGGAGAGGACACTTACCAACAGACTAGCCTCAGCAGACAGATACACACTTGTACATGTGTGAAAAAGGACAAATATAGGCACCCGCCAATTTATTATTAGATAATAAAGATCCAGTGATTTAAAAATACATTGTTTTCCACAGCGTCTTTGGGAGATAGTGAACTGTGTCTAAGACTAGCTTCCCACTGGGCACAGGGCACATCCGTTCAACATCCATTTTATTTTATTTATATTTGGTTGAGTTGTGAAATCAACAACAAACAAAAAATAAAATGTCATTGTCATAATTGTCGTTTAGGTTAAAAGTTGGGTGGGGAACAAAAGACTGTTCCTTTACGTTGATGGCTTTTTGGCAAATCTAATCACTTTTCCACGTTGATTCATTGCATTTTTGTTGTTGTTGAAATGATGTGGAAACAACGGTGATTCAACCATTTCTGTCCCCCCAGTGGGTCGATACTGCTTCTTTGAGATATAAAAACTGTCTAAATCATGAAACACCTAGAATCTCACTGTCGATAGACTTCCGATAGGTACTTATCGCAGTGGGAGGCTGTTCCTTCTCTTGTTAGAATAAAAGCGGTACCCTGCTGTGTGCCGACCCGGTAGCGACCAACCTGAAATGTCTAATTCTAGAATCGGAATGCTTGTCAGTGGCCAACAACTTGACTTTGAGCCAATCAGAAAGCACAAACCCCTATGTGGGGAAGCCAACAGGAGTGACAACAAAAATGAAAAGAGGCATTTTCTCCATACATCCATGGTTAAATGTCATGAGCCAGTCACACTTCATATGCAATGTAGGCTATGGGATGGTAGCTAACTAAGTGCACAGATGCAATGCGCACGACACTAAATACTTCCTCCAAGCGAGCTAATCACTATTCACTATAGCTGTTGACGTTATAATGAAATCACAACGGATTCGTTTCCATGAAACAGAGGCCTGTGTTAGCTGCCGAGTTAGTGTCCTTTGCTAGCTAGTTAGATATGTTGTACTAGCTAGTGAATATGCTATGTAGCTAGTAGCCTCTGCAGAGTCCCCAACAACCGGATGTTGCGGTTTTCAGGGGAAATGGAAAGAAAGCCTGTGACGTGACTTACGCTTTGGACGTTAACAAGGTGACACTCCATCTTAACTCATCCACATTTAATGGTTGAATAGCGCAGAACAGAACCTCCCACGACATCCACATTTAATGGTTGAATAGCGCAGAACAGAACCTCCCACGACATCCACATTTAATGGTTGAATAGCACAGAACAGAACCTCCCACCACATCTGTCAGGACCCAGTTTCGAACCTGGGTCTTCGGAGTGAGAAACAGTCACTTAACCAACTGAGCCACGAATAGTCAGCAGAACCCAGAAGATGAGGCAGACACAGCAGTACTTAAGACGGTGTATTTAATAAAGAAAAAATCCTTAAATACAAAAAATGGCAAATCCAAAAGGTGGTAGGAAAAGCACAAAAAGGCCTCAAAAGAAACTCACAAAAAATAAACAAAAACAAAAAACAGAATACCACAAGAGCGTCACCCGGAATCGACAAGAGTACACAGAACACTAGGGCAGGGTGCTAACATACAAACACAGAGCACAGAACTGAGGGAAACTAAGGGTTTAAATACAATTAGAGGAAACGAGGCACAGGTGCAAATAATTAATGGGGATCAAGGGAAAAACATAAGGACAAAAAGCACAATGGGGGCATCTACTGACCAAAACCCGGAACAACCCTGGCCAAATCCTGACAACATCCACATTTAATGGTTGAATAGCACAGAATAGAACCTCCCACCACATCCACATTTAATGGATTGGTTGAATAGCGCAGAACAGAACCTCCCACGACAGTAAAAAAATCTCATCAAGACCATTATCTAGTTTCAGGTTGTTTTTTATATACCTGCTACGTTAGGCTAGGTAGCTAGTTAAATATTTGTTTATGGGCTGGCATTGGCAGTATGGGATTATGGAGAGTGAATTAAATTGTTTCTGCGTCATCTTGCTAGCTATTATCAACAAGGGCTTTCTACAAAATAGTAACATTAGCACCATTGGAATCTAGACCATAAACTAAGCAACACATAGACATGCTCTGCCAACGCGCTACTGCCACCTTCTGGTTTGGAGTATGTTAACAAGGCTGAATGGCTGACGACTTCAAGGTCTTTGCTGTGTGAACACAAACGAGATTGACTGCCGACACTCTGTTCAGAGGTGCTAAGTACTGTTGGCAGGCAAACGTTTGACAATCCTACCGGTGTGTCTGAGCTTTAAGACTAGCTAGCTATCGGTTGTCTTTTTGTAATCTCAATTAAGATCCGGGGAAATTTCATCTACAGCGTCTGCTTGGGGTGTTGATTTTGTTCCCTTTTCCCTCTCTCCACAATGTTGTACTGTACATACACACTGTAATGCATAGTCCCAATCCTCTCATGGTTTGTAGATTTAAAATAGCAAGGCAGAGGCTAAACTGACAGATACTGGAATAAACTTTAAGTATTTATCTAGCTAGTTTTTGCCAAAACATCAGAACTACTTAGCAGAGTGAGGAAACGGGGTCCACGGCTGGCTACATTGAGTACGAAGTCAAGCTGGTAAAGGGTTCTAGTGTTATAGAGTGTTCTATGGCCAGCCACTGGAGTGTTTCATCGCCTCTTGACTCCAAACCATCCAATTAATTTTTTAATTTTTTATACATCTGCTATGTAGCCTAATAGAGCCGTGTCTGTTCATGCTTTTTCACAATGTCCAAAAATACAAACCCATAAACTGTTGTCATTCTGCAATGACAAATACATGTATTGTAACCCAATGCTGGAAGTGAGTGACCCAGATTCTTGATAAACAGTGTTGACAAACTGCTGAGTTTACATGGCTCTGTCAGTTTCGTTTGAGGATGAAACATAAAGTCCAGGACTTATTTCCTGGGTCGCATTCGGCATTTTCATTGTGGTCTTCTGTGTTGTCTTCTTCTTCTTCTTCTTCTGTGTTGTGCGTTCAGACACACAGTAGAGATGTGCGTTCAGACACACATTAGAGATGTGCGTTCAGACACACAGTAGAGATGTGCGTTCAGACACACAGTAGAGATGTGCGTTCAGACACCCGTTGATGTGGGCTCTTTGTTGCTCTAGTCCTCTTGTCCTGGGACCATAGAGATGGAGGACTAGATGATGACTCCTCTATCTCTGTGACTGGGACAGCTTGTCTTGAGAAGATAGGCTGGTCCTCGTGGGACAGGCGGGGTTTTGGTCGTCTGGGTACATCTGCAGCACTGCAGACCACAGCAAGATTACAGGCCGGTGGCTGGGGAGACCTGTCAATCTCTGTTTCTAATGAGAAAACCAAAATGGACAGGGAGAAATAAAAAGAGATTTGCCATAAATGTGGAATAGTCAGTCAGTGCAAAAATAGGGTCTATAAGTAGGAGCTATATATAGAGAGGCTATCATCAGCACTCTTAAGTGTTTATAAGAGAAGCTGGCTAATTGGATTTAAGAAGTATAGGCTTTTCGACTTTGATCTTCCCTAACAGATCAGACAGACTGGTTTTCCCATCAAATGCACCGTGGCAGAAGCTCAATTACATTTTCAACTGAGTTGGAATAGAGTCATATTATGCAGAGGTGGGACCAAGTCACCATTATTCAAGTCACCATTATTCAAGTCACCATTATTCAAGTCAAATCAAAACACATTTTATTGGTGACATACACATGGTCAGCAGATGTTAATGCGAGTGTAGCGAAATGATTGTGCTCTAGTTCCGACCGTGCAGTAATATCTAACATTTAATCTAACAATTTTCACTACAACTACCTTATACACACACAAGTGTAAAGGAATGAATAAGAATATGCACATACAAATATATGAATGAGCGCTGGCCGGACGACATGGGCAAGATGCATTAGATGGTATTGAGTACAGTAGATACATTTGAGATGAAAAAACGGTTAAGTTGTATTTACTGTGCCTTCAGAAGACTTTTTAATTTTACCTTTATTTTACCTTTATTTTACCTTTATTATACCTTTATTTAACCAGGCAAGTCAGTTAAGAACAAACTCTTATTTTCAATGACGGCCTAGGAACAGTGGGTTAACTGCCTGTTCAGGGGCAGAATGACAGATTTTGTACCTTGTCAGCTCGGGGATTTGAATTTGCAACCTTCTGGTTACTAGTCAATGCTCTAACCACTAGGCTACCCTGCCGACTACATGGCCAAAAGTATGTGGACACCTGCTCGTCGAAAACCTCATTCCAAAATTATGGGCATTAAATTTAGAGTTGATGCCATAACAGCCTCCACTCTTCTAGGAAGGCTTTCCACTAGATGTTGGAACATTGCTGCTATAACAGCCTCCACTCTTCTAGGAAGGCTTTCCACTAGATGTTGGAACATTGCTGCTATAACAGCCTCCACTCTTCTGGGAAGGCTTTCCACTAGATGTTGGAACATTGCTGCTATAACAGCCTCCACTCTTCTAGGAAGGCTTTCCACTAGATGTTGGAACATTGCTGCTATAACAGCCTCCACTCTTCTAGGAAGGCTTTCCACTAGATGTTGGAACATTGCTGCTATAACAGCCTCCACTCTTCTAGGAAGGCTTTCCACTAGATGTTGGAACATTGCTGCTATAACAGCCTCCACTCTTCTGGGAAGGCTTTCCACTAGATGTTGGAACATTGCTGCTATAACAGCCTCCACTCTTCTGGGAAGGCTTTCCACTAGATGTTAGAACATTGCTACGGGGACTTGCTTCCATTCAGCCACAAGAGCATTACCTTTGTGCACGGGGGCATTGTCATGCTGAAACAGGAAAGGGCCTTCCCCCAAACTGTTTCCACAAAGTTGGACACACAGGATTGTCTAGAATGTCAATGTATGCTGTAGCGTTAAAATGTATATTCACTGGAACTAAGGGGATTAGCCCAAACCATGAAAAACAGCCCCAGACCAATATTCCTCCTCCACCAAACTTTACAGTTGCCACTATGCATTGCGGCAGGTAGCGTTCTCCTGGCATCCACCAAACCCAGATTCGTCTATCGGACTGCCAGATGGTGAAGCGTGATTCATCACTCCAGAGAACGTGTTTCCACTGCTCCAGAGTCCAAAGGTGGTGGGCTTTACACCGCTGCAGTCAACGCTTGGCATTGCGCATGGTGATCTTAGGCTTGTGTGCGGCTGCTCGGCCATGGAAACCCATTTCATGAACCTCCCGACAAACCGTTATTGTGCTAACGTTGCTCCCAGAGCGCTCGCATTCTGTGAGCTTGTGTGGCCTACTGTAGCACTTCACAGCTGAGCTGTTGTTGCTCCTAGACGTTTACACTCAACAATAACAGCACTAAAAGTTGACCATCCTGTGACGGTGCCACGTTGAATGTCTCTGAGCTCTTCAGTACGTGTCTTTCTCCTGCCAATGTTTGTCTATGGAGATTGAATGTCTGTGTGCTCGATTTTATACACCTATCAGCATCGGGTGTGGCTGAAATTACAAAATCCACTGATTTGAAGGGGTGTCCACATTCTTTTGGCCATGTAGTAGTGCATGTCTGAAAAAATATATATTTTCCTCATTGTTTTCACATCAAAATCTTCTCAGTGCGAAAGCTCACCCGACCTGTGTTGATTGACAATTTGCCAGTCCAATCAGAGGGCCGAGTGTGCGTTTCGTAGCCTATCAGGTTTTTTTGCGAGTCCTATACTGTCTCTAGCTGTGTGGAGAGTAATCCATGGAGACTGTGCCACAAAAAGACTGACAAAATGTTACAAAACTTGGCCAGATCATTTCAAGTCTGTCGAGTCCAGACTCATGAGGCTCCAAGTTCATGTCAAGTCTCAAGTTATTTTATTTGATATGAAGTAGAGTCTCAAGTCACCACATGTGACTTGAGTCAGACTTCAGTCCAAGTCATGTGACACGTCCACACCTCTGGTATTATGTTTTAAAATAAGATGTAAAATGTCTTCTGATGGAAATGTCTGGTGGCAGAATTCCATTTTAATTAAGTTTCATTTCTGCGGTTGTCATTTCCATTCTGTGGGCTCTGGTCATTGTGCATCTTCACAACTATCTGTACAGTGTTGATGGAAGCCAGGTAAGGACAATGCTCCCTCTCTCAGGGAGAGAACAGAACTCTCTTGCATCACTCCTTCCCTGCTGTAGTTTTAACAGGTCAGTGGAATCATCAAAGGTTCTCATTCTGGAATCTATCTCAACATTCATCTCATCCCTTCACTTCACTTTCTGATCGGTAGGAACAAAGGAGGGAAAGAAATCCACACGTTCTAGTCTGGAATACTACATACATATATATAATACACTAGTGGTCGACCGATTAATCGGAATGGCCGATTAATTAGGGCCAATTACCAGCTTTCATAACAATCGGAAATCTGTATTTTTGGACACCGATTTGGCAGATTTATTTATTTATTTTTACAAAAAAAAAAAAAATTACACATTTATTTAATCTTTATTTAACTAAGCAAATCAGTTAAGAACACGTTCTTATTTTCAATGACGGACTAGGAACGGTGGGTTAACTGTCTTGTTCAGGGGCAGAACAACAGATTTTTACCTTGTCAGCTCGGGGATTCAATCTTGCAACCTTACAGTTAACTAGTCCAACGCGCTAACCACCTGATTACATTGCACTCCACAAGGAGACTGCCTGTTACGCAAATGCAGTACAAGCCAAGGTAAGTTTCTAGCTAGCATTAAACTTATCTTATAAACAATCAATCAATCACTAGTTAACTACACATGGTTGATGATATTACTAGTTGATCTAGCGTGTCCTGCGTTACATATAATCGATGTGGTGCGTATTTTTGAAAAATAACTGTCATTGCTCCAATGTGTACCTAACCATAAACACCAATGATTTAACAAATGCGCATTTGCGAATAAAGCACAATCGTTGCAAGACTGTACCGAACCATAAACACCAATACCTAACCATCAACACCAATACCTAACCATCAACACCAATACCTAACCATAAACACCAATACCTAACCATAAACACCAATACCTAACCATCAACACCAATACCTAACCATCAACACCAATACCTGACCATCAACACCAATACCTAACCATAAACACCAATACCTAACCATAAACACCAATACCTAACCATAAACACCAATACCTAACCATCAACACCAATACCTAACCATAAACACCAATACCTAACCATAAACACCAATACCTAACCATAAACACCAATACCTAACCATAAACACCAATACCTAACCATAAACACCAATACCGACCCATAAACACCAATACCTAACCATAAACACCAATACCTAACCATAAACACCAATACCGACCCATAAATACCAATACCTAACCATAAACACCAATACCTAACCATAAACACCAATACCTAACCATCAACACCAATACCTAACCATAAACACCAATACCTAACCATAAACACCAATACCTAACCATAAACACCAATACCTAACCATAAACACCAATACCTAACCATAAACACCAATACCTAACCATAAACACCAATACCGACCCATAAACACCAATACCTAACCATAAACACCAATACCGACCCATAAACACCAATACCTAACCATAAACACCAATACCGACCCATAAACACCAATACCTAACCATAAACACCAATACCGACCCATAAACACCAATACCGACCCATAAACACCAATACCTAACCATAAACACCAATACCTAACCATAAACACCAATACCTAACCATAAACACCAACGCTTTCTTAAAATAAATCAATACACAGAAGTATATATTTTTAACAGAAATCCAGTTTTGCAGGCAATATTAACCAGGTGAAATTGTGTCACTTCTCTTGCGTTCATTGCACGCAGAGTCAGTGTATATGCAACAGTTTGGGCCGCCTAATTTGCCAGAATGTTACTGTAATTATGACATAACATTGAAGGTTGTGCAATGTAACAGGAATATTTAGACTAATGGATGCCACCCGTTAGATAAAATACTGAACGGTTCCGTATTTCACTGAAAGAATAAACGCTTTGTTTTCGAGATGATAGTTCCTGGATTTGACCATAATTAATGACCTAAGGCTCGTATTTCTGTGTGTTATTATGTTATAACTAAGTCTATGATTTGATAGAGCATTCTGACTGAGCGATGGTAGGCACCAGCATTGCGCTGTTTATGACTTCAAGCCTATCAACTCCCGAGATTAGGCTGGCGTAACCGGCTAGTTAGTTAGCGGGGTGCGCTGCCATCATTTCAAACGTCACTTGCTCTGAGACTTGGAGTCGTTGTTTCCCTTGCTCTGCTTGAGTAACGCTGCTTCGATGGTGGCTGTTGTCGTTGTGTTGCTGGTTCGAGCCCAGGGAGGAGCGAGGAGAGGAACGGAAGCTATACTGTTACACTGGCAATACTATAGTGCCTATAAGAACATCCAATAGTCAAAGGTTAATGAAATACAAATGGTATAGAGAGAAATAGTCCTATAATAACTACAACCTAAAACTTCTTACCTGGGAATATTGAAGACTCGTGTTAAAAGGAACCACCAGCTTTCATATGTTCTCATGTCCTCTTGGTCAAATTTAGTGAGTGTTCATGGTAAGTGTCTTTTAGGTCCCAGTTGTAGTTGCTAGTTAGTAGACACCCCCATGAGTGCTTTTCAGAATCCTTCCTAAAACCCCTCCTGTTTAATTTGGGTTGTCATTGACTCTTTGTTAGTTCCCCATTCTGTTTGAGTGACATTTTTGGTTTTCTTGCTGTGGAACGTAACAATGGATGGGAAAATATATATTTAATCAATTTTGTATTCTGTCTGTAAAACCAAACGTGGTATGAATACTTTCTTTCACCCCGTTGAGTCTCTTTGGTTTGGCTCTGTTGCACACGGAAATTGGAAAGCCAAGTGATGAAACAAAGATTTAACTCTTAGACCTGAATGCCAAAGTGTCACTTCTGGACTAAACCTGGCACCATCCCTACAGTGAAGCATGGTGGTGCCAGCATCAATCTGTGGAGATGTTTTTCAGCATCAGGGACTGTGAGACTAGTCAGGATTGAGGGAAAGATGAACGGAGCCGAAGTATAGAGAGATCCTTGATGAAAACCTGCTCAAGATTGCTAAGGACCTCAGACTGGGGTGAAAGTTCACTTTCCAACAGGACAACGACCAATAAGCACACAGCCAATTCAACGCAGGGCTGGCTTTGGGACAAATCTCTGAATGTCCTTGAGTGGTCCAGCCAGAGCCCGGACTTGAACCCGATCAGACATCTCTGGAGAGACCTGAAAATAGCTGTGCAGCGAAGTTGCCATCCAACCTGACAGAGCTTGATGGGATCTACAGAGAAGAATGGGAGAAACTCCCCAAATACAGATGTGCCAAGCTTGTAGCATCATACCCAAGAAGACTTGAGGCTGTAACTACTGCCAATGGTGCTTCAACAAAGTACTGAGTAAAGGGTTTGAATACTTATGGAAATGTGTTATCAGTTTTTTATTTTTAATAAATGAGCAAAAATGAAGATAAACTTGTTTTTGCTTTGTTGTTATGCGGTATTGTGTGTAGATTGGGGGGGACAGTTTAATCCATTTTACAATAAGGCTATAACGTAACAATGTGGAAAAAGTCAAGGGGTCTGAATACTTTCCGAAGGCACTGTGTGTGTGTGCGTGTGTGTGTCTCTTTGTTTTAAATGGGGAATCTCCTGAGGAACACCAGCCACCACACACACGGAGGGAAACATGTTGTTTTGTTAATGGAGGTCCACTCACACACACAATAGGAGAAGTGAACAGACTTCTGAAGAGCACAATTCTGTTAAAATGTATTCTGTTGTGAGACGGTAGACTGACTGGTCAATATATATTTAGAACCTTTAGAACCAATTTGAATTCTGGCAGTTACTTTTTATTTCAAATTTTAAAATGGAATAAACTGCTATTAAAGCATCGTAGTAGTTCCCATTGTGTGGTGTCCAACGTGTAAGTGCCTGAACTATTCCAATCCCCCTAGACACTTATTTAACCCCCCCAGATTGAATGTATTTCTACTACAGTTAAACACACTCTGTCCTCACTGATGTCAATCACAAACCAACCACAAAATGAAAGTCATTTATCTACACCCTGTCTATTAAAAAACCCAGTAGTTACATTAACATATATCCCATCTCTCATCATCATCCCCATGATAATGGACCCACTCAGCTGCGACGACTGGGGAGTTGAAAATAGATTGTCTACCAATTCAAATTGAGCTGTGGTGAAATATCACTCCATTACACACACACACACACACACACACACACACACACACACACACACACACACACACACACACACACACACACACACACACACCATCCACCTTGGAATTTAAACAGGAGGAATTATTAAGAAATTCAGTTGCAAACATGTCTCATCAGCAGAAGTGTCTTGGTGTCTCACTGTGATATTCTGTAACCAGTCAAACGTGTTTCATCAGCAGAAGTGTCTTGGTGTCTCACTGTGATATTCTTTAACCAGTCAAACATGTTTCATCAGCAGAAGTGTCTTGGTGTCTCACTGTGATATTCTTTAACCAGTCAAACATGTTTCATCAGCAGAAGTGTCTTGGTGTCTCACTGTGATATTCTGTAACCAGTCAAACATGTTTCATCAGCAGAAGTGTCTTGGTGTCTCACTGTGATATTTTGTAACCAGTCAAACATGTTTCATCAGCAGAAGTGTCTTGGTGTCTCACTGTGATATTCTGTAACCAGTCAAACATGTCTCATCAGCAGAAGTGTCTTGGTGTCTCACTGTGATATTCTTTAACCAGTCAAACATGTCTCATCAGCAGAAGTGTCTTGGTGTCTCACTGTGATAACCAATCAAATGGCCCCCTACAGTGGAATAGTGCCATTTGGGACGCAGACCTGCAGGACCTCCAGGGAGGATGATAACTGACAGTTAACAGCTTCATTCCCAGAGTGCTGTGCAGCGTGTCATAAGCTGTAATCAAAGTGTTATCACTTTATATATTTGTTTTACCGGTCGACTGTAGCTACACAGCCCACTGAGGTGTCTGTCTAGTTTGAGCATCGCTGACGGTTTGACAGTGGAAGTGGAAGAAATCACTGCATTGAATATATCTGCAGACTGAGCCAACGAGACTTCAAGAGATGGCTCATGAGAGAGAGAATAAGAAGCACAGCACACGGACACAAAGTAATTCCTGCATCTGATACAAACCAACAAGACTTCAAAAGATGGCTGATGTGAAATGGCCCATTTACAGAGTACAGTCGTGGCCAAAAGTTTGAGAATGACAAATATTAATTTTCACAAAGTTTGCTGCTTCAAGGTCTTTAGATATTTTGTCAGATGTTACTATGGAATAGTGAGGTATAATTACAATTATTTAATACGTTTCAAAGGTTTTTATTGACAATTACATGAAGTTGATGCAAAGAGTCAATATTTGCAGTGTTGACCCTCATTTTTCAAGACCTCTGCAATCCTCCCTGGCATGCTGTCAATTCACTTCTGGGTCACTGATGGCAGCCCATTCTTGTATAATCAATGCTTGGGGTTTGTCAGAATTTGTGGGTTGTTTGTCCACCCGCCTCTTGAGGATTGGCCACACGTTCTCAATGGGATTAAGGTGGGGAGTTTCCTGGCCATGGACCCAAAATATTGATGTTTTGTTCCCGAGCCACTTAGTTATCACTTTTCCTTATGGCAAGTTGCTCCATCATGCTGGAAAATGCATTGTTCGGCACCAAACTGTTCCTGGATGGTTGGGAGAAGTTACTCTCGGGGGATGTGTTGGTACCATTCTTTATTCATGGATGTGTTCTTAGGCAAAATTGTGAGTGAGCCCACTCCCTTGGCTGAGAAGCAACCCCACACATGAATGGTCTCAGGATGCTTTACTGTTGGCATAACACAGGACTGATGGTAGCACTCACCTTGTCTTCTCCAGACAAGCTTTTTTCCGGATGCCCCAAACCATCGGAAAGGGGATTCATCAGAGAAAATGACTTTACACCAGTCCAATCCCTGTACCTTTTACAGAATATCAGTCTGCAGATGCACTCACACCTACCTGCTGCCATTCCTGAGCAAGCTCTGTACTGGTGGTGCCCTGATCCCGCAGCTGAATCAACTTTAGAGACGGTCCTCAATATCCTTGCCTGTGAAGCCCTTTTTGTGCAAAACAATGATGATGGCACATGTTTCCTTGCAGGTAACCATAGTTGACAGAGGAAGAACAATGATTCCAAGCACCACCTTCTTTTGAACCTCTGTTATTCAAACTCAATCAGCATGACAGAGTGATCTCCAGCCTTATCCTCGTCAACACTCACACCTGTGTTAACGAGAAAATCACTGACATGATGTCAGCTGGTCCTTTTGTGGCAGGGCTGAAATGCAGTGGAAATGTTTTTTGGGATTCAGTTAATTTGCATTGCAAAGAGGGACTTTGCAATTAATTGCAATTCATCTGATCACTCTTCATAACATTCTGGAGTATATGCAAATTGCCACCATACAAACTGAGGCAGCAGACTTTGTGAAAAATAATATTTGTGTCATTCTCAAAACTTTTGGCCATGACTGTACATCTAAACAGGCTCAAGACATTTTATTGGTCTCAAAGGGGGCTTGTGGTGCCAGCAGAGCAGTTCAAATAACCACATTAGAAAACCACTGATTGAATAATGTGTGGGAGACACACAGATCTACACAGGGAGGCCATTGATTTAACTCTCTGTATGTCTTAATGCTTCATTGGTGTCATGGTGTGGGGCTGGTCTTCTACCAAGTTTAAATGGCATTTATAAACCGGTCTGGGGTGAATATTGTTTCTCCTCTCTCTCCTGCTACCGTAATAAAACATGGGGGTCTGACGGGGTTCTTTCTGTCTTTCAGAGACAAGCCTTTGTATTAATTAGAAGATGGGTTCAGATGAAGCATACTTCCTGGTTCATTCGTGGTTGGTCAGTCCTGATGTCACATGACAGTCTGGAGGCATTCACACGAGTCTCCAGGTTGCCGATGTTGCTTTACGTAAATTAATCTGAGATTCTATTACTGTAGACAGCTCATCCATTAGCCTACCTTAAAGGGGATATCGCCTGCCTGCTTCCAGATGTTCCCATCACCATCGGACGATGTGATGTCTGAACTGTCAACTTCCGTCTCCAAAGATAAATCTCCTCCCTTCTCAGAGTGTTAAAATGTCAGGCCAGTATCACTGGTGAATTAATGGCACACGTCCCAAGCTATCCATCTCTTAACATGGCTTCTGCTCTTTACTAGGACAATGGGATAAACCCTAGCCTAGGTAAGGCTGAGGAATCTAGGTAGGAGAGGCAGTTCATTTGCACCAACAGTTGCAGTCCCCATAGAAGCATAGGGTGCGTTCGTAAATTCACTCTGGCAATCTACTCCGATTTCAAAGCACTCGTCTGTGTGCCAGAGTGAAGAATAACGGACAAATTTACGAACGCTGTTGCCAGCAGCACAGTTAGTGAACGTACGCTCTGGATAACATGAAAACAGTCTAGCCATCTCTGCTCGGGTGAGTAAAATGGTCAGAGTGAGCTGTTCACTCATTTATATCTGGAAGTACCTAGCAAGCTAGCCAACGTTAGCCAGTTAGGTTGGTTGCTTGACTGCTGTTGTGAGGTCAGAACGCCGCAACAACCCTACTCCTTGGCCAGAGCATCCAGTGTGCGCTCTGAACGCCGAGAGCAAAAACGCTCTGAATTTACGAACTGACACCGCTCTGAATTTACGAACTGACAACGCTCTGAATTTACAAACTGACAACGCTCTGAATTTACGAACTGACAACGCTCTGAATTTACGAACTGACACCGCTCTGAATTTACGAACTGACAACGCTCTGAATTTACGAACTGACAACGCTCTGAATTTACGAACTGACAACGCTCTGAATTTACGAACTGACAACGCTCTGAATTTACGAACTGACAACGCTCTGAATTCTACGAACTGACACCGCTCTGAATTTACGAACTGACAACGCTCTGAATTTACGAACTGACAACGCTCTGAATTTACGAACTGACAACGCTCTGAATTTACGAACTGACAACGCTCTGAATTTACGAACTGACAACGCCAGTCAAAACACTAGCCAAATGTCACGTATACTCCCTCTCCGGCCTCTAGGTCATCAGGCTGCTGATTATCCCGCACACCTGTCACCATCGTCTCGAGCATCAACGCCTCATCACACTCACCTGGACTCCATCACCTCCTTGATTATCTTCCCTATATCTGTCTCTCACCTGGACTCCATCACCTCCTTGATTATCTTCCCTATATCTGTCACTCACCTGGACTCCATCACCTCCTTGATTATCTTCCCTATATCTGTCTCTCACCTGGACTCCATCACCTCCATGATTATCTTCCCTATATCTGTTTCTCACCTGGACTCCATCACCTCCATGATTATCTTCCCTATATCTGTCACTCCCCTTGGTTCTTTCCTCAGGTGTTATTGACTCTGTTTTCATGCCGGTGTGTTGTTTGTGTTACGTGTTCATTGTTTCGTTTGTTTATTAAAACACTCACTCCCTGAACTTGCTTCCCGACTCTCAGCACACTGGTTACACCAGCTGACTGACTACACCAATCAATACATTTGTTGTTGGAAAGCTTTCCAGTTCTTTCCGGTTTTCAATCAGTCAGTTTATACATACCATTTGCTCAAACAATAACAGAAAAATACCCTACCATGAAGATATTAGCATGTTGTTTAATGATGGGGGGATAGCTACAGTTGCATATCACAATATTATTTTTGGATGATATTAGCTGGATACTGTTTGTAAGGTAGTGTTAGCCAGCGCTAGTCAGATGTACCTTTGCCAAAACTCCAGTATTGTACATCCTCTAACTTGTTCTCCATCTTTTAAATAGTGATCCTACATCAGCACCATGTGCTGTCTTGTCTTTCAGAAGCAGCAGCAGACCTATAGTGAGCAATATGTTGGGAACATCAAATCGCAATAAAAAATTGCAGTATTGACTCGCAATAAATATTGTGAGAATATTGAGGATCGAAATACATATAATATCGCTAGCAAAGTACCGTGATAATATAGTTTTGTGAGCAATTCCCTACTGTTGTGTATACATGTTGAGAGCATCAATATAATGTTACATTGACAGTGTCATGATTCCTAACGTCTGATACCAAATGCCCATGTGTGTATCCAACTCTGATACCTTTCTCATATCTATGATAGAAGAGTCGGCCACAGTATAGGCTAAGAGTCTACTACCAAAGTCACCCTGAACTGAGGTGAATTCCTCCATCCTGGTCTGGTGTGGTTTAATTCATGTGCCCCAGACTGTATTCAGCTGAATCATTGTTATAAATGGACATGTAAGCACCTGCCATGTTGTCACTGTCTGACACCCACATCACCCCACCTGGAGGGGCAGCGGCTGGTGTTTTAAGCTGTTGGGTTTGTCCTTCACTAGAAGGCTGTCCTGGGGTGTGTCTTGTCTGTGATTTTTTAACTATGGCCTTCAGCAGAGGGCTCTAACGGCGTCTGCCGTGGTTCTAAGAGGTTCGTCTCTTAGTAGCATGCTGGAATATAAATAATTCTGTTATTTTGTGTCCCTTTTGGGAAATTTGTTATCTCGCATCTCAACAAACTACAGCATCAGCATCAGCATATACAGTGGGGCAAAAAAAAGTATTTAGTCAGCCACCACCAAATTCATTAAAAATCCTACAATGTGATTTTCTTTCTCATTTTGCCTGTCATAGTTGACGTGTACCTATGATGAAAATTACAGGCCTCTCTCATCTTTTTAAGTGGGAGAACTTGCACAATTGGTGGCTGACTAAAAACTTTTTTTTTGCCCCACTGTACATGTTTTTTTATCTTTATTTAACCAGGCAAGTCAGTTAAGAACAAATTCTTATTTTCAATGATGGCCTAGGAACAGTGGGTTAACTGCCTGTTCAGGGGCAGAATGACAGATTTGTACTTTGTCAGCTCGGGGTTTGAACTTGCAACCTTCCGGTTACTAGTCCAATGCTCTAACCACTAGGCTACCCTGCCGCCCCACATACATACATACATAAACACAACCAACAACTACAGCAGACAACATGTGGATACAGTTCACAATTCCAAATTCAGTCTGTAAATTCTGTGTGTGTGTGTGTGGGGGGGGGTATTTCGATACTCAGGGTACTTTTTACCCCATCCTTAGTAGACTGTCCTGGGCATTAGCTAGTCCCTCCAGGAATTTGTAGAGATTTTTAGTGATATTTGTTGGCTAAAATGCTTGATTTGGCTGCGGCAATGCAGACATTTTGCATGACAATATGCGATGACTTTGTCCAATTTGTCGCAAAAATGCACTGACAAGGGAAATGTTTGTTGACTTGTCGCTTGATTGAACTGTATAAAGTGGAAATGTGCACTGAAATTGCGAGCCCTCTTTTTGTACTGCGCTGATGGGTCCATTTTCTGCCACAACATAGCGATGATTTGACTGTTTTATGCAGAAATAGTGCAGTGATTGGTCAAATATGCAAGCCCTCGCATAAATATGCGTAATTGTTGATTTTTGCCCCCCCCCAAACAATATGCAATCTCAGAATCACGGATCCTGGAGGGACTGGTCCTGGGGTCTGTTTGTGGTCTGAAGCTGTCTTGGGATCTGTTTGTGGTCTGAAGCTGTCCTGGGGTCTGTTTGTGGTCTGAAACTGTCCTGGGGTCTGTTTGTGGTCTGAAACTGTCCTGAGGTCTGTTTGTGGTCCGAAGCTGTCCTGGGGTCTGTTTGTGGTCTGAAGCTGTCCTGGGGTCTGTTTGTGGTCTGAAGCTGTCCTGGGGTCTGTTTGTGGTCTGAAGCTGTCTTGGGATCTGTTTGTGGTCTGAAGCTGTCCTGGGGTCTGTTTGTGGTCTGAAGCTGTCCTGGGGTCTGTTTGTGGTCTGAAGCTGTCTTGGGATCTGTTTGTGGTCTGAAGCTGTCCTGGGGTCTGTTTGTGGTCTGAAGCTGTCCTGGGGTCTGTTTGTGGTCTGAAACTGTCTTGGGATCTGTTTGTGGTCTGAAGCTGTCCTGGGGTCTGAAGCTGTCCTGGGGTCTGTTTGTGGTCTGAAGCTGTCCTGGGGTCTGTTTGTGGTCTGAAGCTGTCCTGGGGTCTGTTTGTGGTCTGAAACTGTCCTGGGGTCTGTTTGTGGTCTGAAGCTGTCCTGGGGTCTGTTTGTGGTCTGAAGCTGTCCTGGGGTCTGAAACTGTCCTGGGGTCTGTTTGTGGAATGTTCTGTCTGTATGTGGCTGAACAGATGCTACACGCCGGGCCTCAGAGAGAGCAAACTGCCTTTTCACCTGTGTTTCTATAAGAGAGTCTATCTGAGAACCCCAAAGTGAGACTGTTAAGATGAGAGGACCAGAAGGCCTGTCAGCAACACTTCATGATACTCTCTCAGTTCCTCTGTCGTGGTGGCTGAAACCAAACGCTCTATAGCGCTCCCCCGAAAACACGCCATCAAGAACACACACCACTCTGACCTAGATCCCACTGACGTTTCTCACAGCACACGGAAGCATCTCACACACACCAGTACCTGTCAGGGTGATGCGCAGGATGTGTGCGTTCTTCTGAACCAGTGTCTCCTCTCTCTTGGCTCCTGTCAGCTTCACTATAACAGGAGATGCTAGTAGGACAGACTAATTCTCAATGGGCTGCTGTGAGGCTTACAAAGCTGTAATGGCTCTTAGTTACAATATGCCTAATCAATTATCTGCCCCCCACCCTCCCGCAAAATAAAAATTGTCCAGATGAATCTTAGCATTCCACACAAGTAATATGAGGAGTATTTTTGCACCTTGCATCTTTCATGAAAAATGAATTAAATTATTTGTCGTCTTTGCAATATTCATATAGTGTTGGGTCTGCATCATATATGAATAATGTATTCTGCTGTCATTATTAAACACCTACCCAGTTGCAGCTAGGTCAAGTCTCTGATTCTGTTGAGATACATTTAGAAACAACATCTCCATGGCCTTTTTAAACGACTTGACTGTCTGCTGAGTGAAAACCAACCAGGTTACCATGGCAACCAATGTTGGCCCCAGCTGATGATGTCAGCGTGTGTTTTGAAACACTGAGAGAGCGGTCGGCCTACAATTATGGTACAAGCCACAGCCAGGCAGGGTGGGGAGTAGTGGGTACTGCAGAGGAACGTGTGTTTAGTAGTGATGGGAGAAGAAATATAAACAGTAGAGTATCGCGATTTTATGTTGGACAATATAATTACGATTCTATGCCTCCAAGTATCGATTCTATGATATTTGAAGTCGGAAGTTTACATACACTTAGGTTAGAGTCATTAAAACTCGTTTTTTAACCACTCCACATATTTCTTGTTAACAAACTATAGTTTTGGCAAGTCGAGTAGGACTTCTACTTTGTGCATGACACAGGTCATTTTTCCAACAATTGTTTACAGACAGATTATTTCACTTATAATTCTCTGTATCACAATTGCAGTGTGTTTACATACACAAAGTTGATAGTGCCTTTAAAAACCTTGGAATTTTCCAGAAAATTATGTCATGGCTTTAGAAGCTTCTGATGGGCTAATTGACATAATTTGAGTCAATTGGAGGTGTACCTGTGGATATATTTCAAGGCCTACCTTCAAACTCAGTGCCTCTTTGCTTGAGATCTTGGGAACATCAAAAGAAATCAGCCAAAAACATCTTTAAAAAAATTCTAGGTCTAAATTCTAAATTCCAAGTCTGGTTCATCTACCATGTTCATCTGTACAAACAGTAGTACGTAAGTATAAACACCATGGGACCACACAGCCGTCATACCGCTCAGGAAGGAGATGCGTTCTGTTTCTTAGACATGAACATACTTTGGTGCGAAAAGTGCAAATCAATCCCAGAACAACAGCAAAGGACCTTATGAAGATGCTGGAGGAAACGGGTACAAAAGTGTCTATATTCTAGGAAACGAGTCGGCTCAGCAAGGAAGAAGCCACTGCTCCAAAATCGCCATAAAAAATCCAGACTACAGTTTGCAGCTGCAAATGGGGACAAAGATCTATGTTTTTGGAAAAATGTCCTCTGGTCTGTTGAAACAAAAATAGAACTGTTTGGCCATAATGACCATTGTTATGTTTGGAGGTTAAAGGGGAAGATTGCAAGCCGAAGAACACCATCCCAACCATGAAGCACGGGGTGGCAGCATCATGTTGTGGGGGTGCTTTGCTGCAGGAGGGACTGGTGCACTTCACAAAATAGATGGCAGCATGAGGAGGAAATTTATGTGGATATATTTAAGCAACAACTCAAGACATCAGTCAGGAAGTTAAAGCTTAGTCGCAAATGGATCTTCCAAATGGACAATGACCCCAATCATACTTCCAAAGTTGTGGAAAAATGGCTTAAGGACAACAAAGTCAAGGTATTGGAGTGGCCATCACAAAGCCCTGACCTCAAGCCTATAGGACATTTGTGGGCAGAACTGAAAAAAGCGTGTGCGAGCAAGGAGGCCTACAAACCTGACTCAGTTACACCAGCTCTGTCAGGAGGAATTGGCAAACATTCACCCAACTTATTGTGGGAGGCTTGTGGAAGGCTACCCAAAACGTTTGACCCAAGTTAAACAATTTAAAGGCAATGCTACCAAATACTAATTGAGTGTATGTAAACTTCTGACCCACTGGGAATGCGATGAAAGAAATAAAAGCTGAAATAAATCATTCTCTCTACTATTATTCTGACATTTAACATTCTTAAAATAAAGTGGTGATCCTAACTGACCTAAAACAGGGAATTTTTACTTGGATTAAATGTCAGGAATTGTGAAAAACTGAATTTAAATGTATTTGGCAAAAGTGTATGTAAACTTCCAACTTGAAATGTTTTGGGTTTTTTTGGTAGTTAATAACGTTAGCACTGACTTACCAATCAAATCCTTCTCGGTTTTTTTTCTGGGAAAAAATGTAGTGAGTAATTTTTTTCCTGAAATTTGCTGCATCTGTCTCTGTTTATTTTCTTTCCAAACACAGTTTGCTTAAACTAATAACACACACATTATTCTATTTTTCTTGTCTATATTGAATACATCATTTAAACATTCACAATGTAGGTTGGAAAAAGTATGTGAACCCCTAGGCTAATGGCTTCTCCAAAAGCTAAATTGGAGTCAGGAGTACAATCATTGAGACGAGATTGACGATGTTAGTTAGAGCTGCCCTGCCCGATAAAAAAACACTTACAAAATTTGAGTTTGCTATTCACAAGAAGCATTGCCTGATGTGAACCATGCCTCGAACAAAAGAGAACTCAGAAGACCCAAGACTGAGAATGGTTGACTTGCAAAAAGCTGGAAAGGGTTACAAAATAATCTCTAAAAACCTTGATGTTCATCAGTCCACGGTAAGACAAAATGTCTATAAATGGAGAAAGTTCAGCACTGTTGTTACTCTCCCTAGGATTGGCCGTCCTGCAACGATGACTGCAAGAGCACAGTGCATATGTCATGTCTTGTTATGTCTGTTCCTGTCCTTTCTCTTCATTCTCTCTCTCTGCTGGTCTTTTTTAGGTTACCTTCTCTGTCTCTCATCCCTCAGCTGTTCTACATTTCTCCTAACTAGCTCATTCTCTCTTTCCCCACCTGTTCTCTCTTCCCCTCTGATTAGGTCTCTATTTCTTTCTCTGTTCCTGCTACTTTCAGTGTCTGATTCTTGTTTGTGTTTTTTGATGCCAGAAGCAAGCTGTCGTCTCGTTTGCTTCCACCTTGTCCTGTCCTGTCGGAGTCTGCATGGCAGGTGCAACCTGCATTATACTACGTTCTTTTGTTCCATTGACTACGTTGGAAGAGGATTTATGCCATTCCTGTTTTTTATTAAAGAACTCTGTTTTCTGTTAAAACCGCGTTTGGGTCTTCACTCAAGTTCATAACAGAAGAATCAGACCAAGAATGGACCCAGCGGCTCCGGACCCTTTTCACTCCGCCGTCGAGATCCAGGGAGCGATGCTAGGCAGACACGAGGAGGAATTGTCTGCTGCTCAACATGCCGTTGAGACCCTGGCCGTCCAAGTCTCCGACCTCACAAGACGGGTTCACCAACTCCACCTCGATCCACCGCCCACTTCCAGGGTTTCCGAGTCTCCGGAGCCCAGGATCAACAACCCGCCGTGTTACTCTGGGGAGCCCACTGAGTGCCGCTCATTCCTCACTCAGTGTGATGTGGTGTTCTCTCTCCAGCCCAACACTTACTCCAGGAGCGCAGCCCGCATCGCCTACGTCATTTCTCTCCTTACCGGACGGGCGCGTGAGTGGGGCACGGCAGTCTGGGAGGCGAGGGCTGAGTGTATTAACCAGTATCAGGACTTTAAGGAGGAGATGATACGGGTTTTTGACCGTTCTGTTTTTGGCGAGGAGGCTTCCAGGGCCCTGTCTTCCCTATGTCAGGGGAATAGATCCATAACGGATTATTCTATTGAGTTTCGCACTCTCGCTGCCTCTAGTGACTGGAACGAGCCGGCTTTGCTCGCTCGTTTTCTGGAGGGTCTCCACGTCGAGGTTAAGGATGAGATCCTCTCCCGGGAGGTTCCTTCCAGTCTGGACTCCTTAATAGCTCTCGCTATTCGCATAGAGCGACGGTTTGATCTTCGTCGCCGAGCTCGTGGAAAGGAGCTCACGTTCTCCGTTGCTCCCCTCTCCACATCACTGCCACCTGCCGCATCACTGCCACCCTCCCCGCCGGCTCGGATGCTGAGCCTATGCAGCTGGGGGTATTCGCATCTCGGCCAAGGAGAGGGAACGGAGAATCACCAATCGCCTCTGTCTCTACTGCGGCTCCGCTGGTCATTTTGTCACCTCATGTCCAGTAAAGGGCCAGAGCTCATCAGTAAGAGGAGGGCTACTGGTGAGCGCAACTACTCAGGCCTCTCCTTCTGGATCACGCACTACCTTTCCGGTCCATCTCCGCTGGCCCGGTTCATCTGCTTCCTGCAGTGCCTTGATAGACTCTGGGGCGGAGGGCTGTTTTATGGACGAGACCTGGGCTCGGGAACATGACATTCCTCTCAGACAGTTAGGGGAGCCCAGGGCCTTGTTCGCTTTAGATGGTAGTTCTCTCCCCAAGATTCAGCGTGAGACGCTGCCTTTAACCCTCACTGTCTCTGGTAATCATAGCGAAACCATTTCTTTTTTAATTTTTCGTTCACCTTTTACACCTGTTGTTTTGGGTCATCCCTGGCTAGTGCGCCATAACCCTTCTATTAATTGGTCTAGTAATACTATCCTATCCTGGAATGTTTCTTGTCATGTAACCTGTTTAATGTCTGCTATCCCTCCTGTTTCCTCTGTCTCTTCTTCACAGGAGGAGCCTGGCGATTTGACAGGGGTGCCGGAGGAGTATCACGATCTGCGCACGGTGTTCAGTCGTTCCAAGGCCACTTCTCTCCTCCACACCGGTCGTATGACTGTAGTATTGATCTCCTTCCGGGAACTACTCCCCCCGGGGTAGATTATACTCTCTGTCGGCTCCCGAACGTAAGGCTCTCGAGGATTATTTGTCGGTTTCGCTCGACGCCGGTACCATAGTCTCCTCCTCCTCCCCCGCCGGCGCGGGGTTCTTTTTTGTTCAGAAGAAGGACGGGTCCCTGCGCCCATGCGTGGATTATCGAGGGCTGAATGACATAACAGTTAAGAATCGTTATCCGCTTCCTCTTATGTCTTCAGCCTTCGAGATCCTGCAGGGAGCCAGGTTTTTCACCAAATTGACCTTCGTAACGCCTACCATCTCGTGCGCATCAGGGAGGGGGACGAGTGGAAGACGGCGTTTAACACTCCGTTAGGGCACTTTGAATACCGGGTTCTTCCTTTCGGCCTCGTTAACGCTCCAGCTGTCTTTCAGGCACTAGTTAACGACGTCCTGAGAGACATGCTGAACATTTTTGTTTTCGTTTACATGGATGATATCCTGATTTTTTCACCGTCTCTCGATTCATGTTCAGCACGTGCGACGCGTCCTCCAGCGCCTTTTTGGAGAACTGTCTTTATGTGAAGGCTGAGAAGTGCACTTTTCATGCCGCTCTGTCCCTTTTCTCGGTTCCGTTATTTCCGCTGAGGGCATTAAGATGGATCCCGCTAAGGTCCAGGCTGTCATTGATTGGCCCGTTCCTAAGTCACGCGTCGAGCTGCAGCGCTTTCTGGGCTTCGCTAATTTCTACCGTCGTTTCATCCGTAATTTCGGTCAGGTGGCAGCTCCTCTCACAGCCCTTACTTCTGTTAAGACGTGCTTTAAGTGGTCCGTTTCCGCCCAGGGAGCTTTTGATCTTCTTAAGAATCGTTTACATCCGCACCTATTCTTGTTACACCTGACATCTCTAGACAGTTTGTTGTTGAGGTTGACGCGTCAGAGGTGGGCGTGGGAGCCATTCTTTCTCAGCTCTCTCTCTGACGGCAAGGTCCATCCTTGCGCGTTTTTCTCTCATCGCTTATCGCCGTCAGAACGTAACTATGATGTTGGTAATCGCGAACTGCTCGCCATCCGCTTAGCCCTAGGCGAATGGCGACAGTGGTTGGAGGGGGCGACCGTTCCTTTGTCGTTTGGACTGACCATAGGAACCTTTGAGTACATCCGTTCAGCCAAACGACTTAATGCGCGTCAGGCTCGTTGGGCTCTGTTTTTCGCTCGTTTCGAGTTTGTTATTTCTTATCGTCCGGGCTCAAAAACACCAAACCTGATGCTTTATCTCGTCTCTTCAGTTCTTCTGAGGTCTCCACCGACCCCGATGGGATTCTCCCTGAGGGGCGTGTTGTCGGGTTGACTGTCTGGGGAATTGAGAGGCAGGTAAAGCAAGCACTCGCTCACACTCCGTCGCCGCGAGCTTGCCCTAGGAACCTTCTGTTCGTTCCCGTTCCTACTCGTCCGGCCGTTCTTCAGTGGGCCCACTCTGCCAAGTTAGCCGGCCACCCCGGCCTTCGGGGTACGCTCGCTTCCATTCGCCAGCGTTTCTGGTGGCCCACTCGGAACGTGACGCGCGCCGATTTGTCGCCGCTTGTTCGGTCTGCGCGCAGACTAAATCTGGGAACTCTCCTCCTGCCGGCCGTCTCAGACCGCTTCCCATTCCCTCTCGACCGTGGTCTCACATCGCTTTAGATTTTATCACCGGACTGCCTTCATCAGCGGGGAAGACAGTTATTCTTACGGTTGTCGATAGATTCTCTAAGGCGGCTCATTTCATTCCTCTCGATAAGCTCCTTCTGCTAAGGAGACGGCTCAGATCATTATCGAGAATGTTTTCCGAATTCATGGCCTTCCGTCTGACGTCGTTTCCGACAGAGGCCCGCAGTTCACGTCTCAATTTTGGAGGGAGTTTTGCCGTTTGATTGGGGCTTCCGTCAGTCTCTCGTCCGGCTTTCATCCCCAGTCTAACGGTCCAAGCCGAACGGGCCAATCAGACTGTTGGTCGCATTTTACGCAGTCTTTCTTTTCGTAACCCTGCGTCTTGGTCAGAACAGCTCCCCTGGGCAGAGTACGCCCACAACTCGCTTCCCTCGTCTGCTACCGGTCTATCCCCTTTTCAGTGTAGCCTCGGGTACCAGCCTCCGCTGTTCTCATCTCAGCTCGCCGAGTCCTGCGTCCCCTCCGCTCAGGCTTTTGTCCAGCGTTGCGAGCGCACCTGGAAGGGGGTCAGGTCGGCACTTTGCCGTAATAGGGCGCAGACTGTGAGGGCCGCTAATAAAGCGTAGGACCAAGAGTCCTAGATATTGTTGCGGTCAGAGAGTATGGCTCTCCACTCAGAACCTTCCCCTTAAGACAGCTTCTCGCAAGTTGGCCCCGCGGTTCATTGGTCCGTTCCGTATTTCCCAGGTCATTAATCCTGTCGCAGTGCGACTTCTTCTCCCGCGCTATCTTCGTCGCGTTCACCCGGTCTTCCATGTCTCCTGTGTTAAGCCCGTTCTTCGCGCCCCGCTCGTCCCTCCCCCCCCATCCTTGTCGAGGGCGCACCCATCTACAGGGTTCGTAAGATTTTGGACATGCGCCCTCGGGGCCGTGGTCATCAGTACCTAGTGGATTGGGAGGGGTACGGTCCTGAGGAGAGGAGTTGGGTTCCCTCTCGGGACGTGCTGGACCGTTCGCTGATCGATGATTTCCTCCGTTGCCGCCAGGTTTCCTCCTCGAGTGCGCCAGGAGGCGCTCGGTGAGTGGGGGGGTACTGTCATGTCTTGTTATGTCTGTTCCTGTCCTTTCTCTTCATTCTCTCTCTCTGCTGGTCTTTTTAGGTTACCTTCTCTGTCTCTCATCCCTCAGCTGTTCTACATTTCTCCTAACTAGCTCATTCTCTCTTTCCCCACCTGTTCTCTCTTCCCCTCTGATTAGGTCTCTATTTCTTTCTCTGTTCCTGCTACTTTCAGTGTCTGATTCTTGTTTGTGTTTTTTGATGCCAGAAGCAAGCTGTCGTCTCGTTTGCTTCCACCTTGTCCTGTCCTGTCGGAGTCTGCATGGCAGGTGCAACCTGCATTATACTACGTTCTTTTGTTCCATTGACTACGTTGGAAGAGGATTTATGCCATTCCTGTTTTTTATTAAAGAACTCTGTTTTCTGTTAAAACCGCGTTTGGGTCTTCACTCAAGTTCATAACAGCATACTGTTCAATGAGGTTAAGAAGAATCCTAGAGTGTCAGCTAAAGACTTATAGAAATCTCTGGAACATGCTAACATCTCAGTTGATGAGTCTACGATACATAAAACACTAAACAAGAATGGTGATCATGGGAGGACACCACAGAAGAAGCCACTGCTATCCAAAAAAAACATTGCTGCAAGTCTGAATTTCGCAAAGAGCATCTAGATGTTCCACAGCGCAACTGGCAAAATATTCTGTGCACAGATGAAACTAAAGTTGAGTTGTTTGACAAGGAACACAACACTATGTGTGGAGAAAAAAAGGCACAGCACACCAACATCAAAACCTCTTCCCAAGTATGGTGGAGGAGCATCATGGTTTTGGGCTGCTTTGCTGCCTCAGGGCCTGGACAGCTTGCCATCATCGACAGAAACATTTATTCCAATGTTTATCAAGACATTTTGCAGGAGAATGTAAGGCTACCTTTCCGCCAGTTGAAGCTCAACAGAAGTTGGGTGATGCAATAGGACAACGACCCAAAACACAGAAGTAAATCAACAACAGAATGGCTTCAACAGAAGAAAATAGGCCTTCTAGAGTGGCCCAGTCAGAGTCCTGACCTCAACCCGACTGAGATGCTGTGGCATGACCTCAAGAGAGCGGTTCACACCAGACATCCCAACAATATTGCTGAACTGAAAGAGTTTTGTAAAGAGGAATGGTCCAAAATTCCTCCTGACCTTTCTGCAGGTCTGACCTACAACTACAGAAAACATTTGGTTGAGGTTATTGCTGCCAAAGAAGGTTCAACCAGTTATTAAATCCAAGGGTTCACATACTTTTGCCACCCTGCACTGTGAATGTTTACACGGTGTGTTCAGTAAAGACATGAAAATGTATCATTGTTTGTGTGTTATTTGTTTAAGCAGAATGTGTTTGTCTATTGTTGTGACATAGATGAAGATCAGATCACATTTTATGACCAATTTCTGCAGAAGTCCAGGTAGGGTTCACATACTTTTCCTTGCCACTGTACATCTCTTTTGCTAGGACTTTAGTGATGCCGTTCTCTCTCACTTCATCTGACCTGACCTCGGCCCAAATTCCTCACTCTTCCTTAACTTGTACCAAACTGTGGCCCTTTCTCCTTTCCATAGGATACCCGATGTCGAACAATACCATGTTTTGACAGAATGTAAACATTCCGCATTCCCCTCTCTCCTCAATAACATGAATCAGGATGTTAATATTTCAAGTTTAGAACCCATAAATACCATGTGTATCCTGTACACACATCTAATAAAACGTGAGACTTCTGCAGCACACATGGTGAGCAAAACGTTTGGAACATCGAATCACAATAAAATCACAGTATTGAATCTCAATAGATATAGATATTGTATGAGCACCTAAGTCTCTCTGGCTCGCTCTCTCACCTGTATTGAAGCAGCCAATAGAACTGAATTTTCAAACATTTTGACAAAATGTAATTCTACAAGGAAAATGTAATTATACAGGGAAACTGTCACGACTTCTGCCGAGGTCGGTTCCTCTCCTTGTTCGGCGGTCGACATCACCGGTCTTCTAGCCATCGCCAGCGCCGATCCATTTTTCTTTTTCTATTTGTTTTGTCTTGTTTTCCCACACCTGGTTTTCATTCCCTCATTGCGTGTAGTGTATTTAACCCTCTGTTCCCCCCCCATGTCTTTGTGTGGTGTTGTTTGTTTTAAGTGCTTGTGCACATGTTGACTGGTGCGCGTCGGTTTTGTACCCATGTTGGTATTTTCTTGATGCTGTTGGTTTTGGAATTAAACTTCTCTGGCTATTACCTAGTTCTGCTCTCCTGCATCTGACTTCCCTGCCACCGGTTACATACCCCTTACAGAAACTTAGAGGGGATAAAGATGCAACAACTGGGATGGTTTGCTAATATGACTGTTGCTAATATGACTGGGATTGTGCCTTTAACGAAAGAATGAAAGAAAGTCGATATGAAAACCAGTAGAACAGGAGAGAAATGGCATATGAGGAAGTCTTTCATAGGTGGCACATCCAATAGGCTAGGGAAGTAAATCGACTAGGCTAGGGAAGTAAATCGACTAGGCTAGGGAAGTAAATCGACTAGGCTAGGGAAGTAAATCGACTAGGCTAGGAAGTAAATCGACTAGGCTAGGGAATAAATCGACTAGGCTAGGGAAGTAAATCGACTAGGCTAGGGAAGTAAATTTAAATAAATATGCCAAAATGATATAATTAGCCCACTCCTGTCTATACATAAATTAATAGAATTCTTTCAAAATAGTTAACCACAAAGCATGATTCATTTTAATAGCTGTGGATTGTCTCAAATCGCAAGCTCGTTGGCCAATGCCTATTTGGGCAGCCCGCAATTGGGCAGAGCGTGTGGCAATAGACCTAGCTGATTATTGAGTTGCGGCTGTCAGTGAAAAAAGCATCTAAAATATGAAGATAATGTGTCTGGAGTATATTTCAAAATGTTGAGACAAGAAGAAGGGGAGGGCTGTGAGGTGAAGAAATAGAACAGTCTCTCTCAGAATGGCGAAGCTGTCTCTCGCCAATTCTTGCAAATTCATTGTGTGAATTCACTTGTTTTTTTTTTTTTACTAATTCCCCATGTCACCAGTAGTGAACATATGTAATGGGCGCAGAGCCGATGGGGAAAGGAGAGGGAGAAGAGCGGTCTGAATACTAATAACCAGCACTGAGCCTACGTTGTCTGGCCTGACAGCCTGCAACCCCTTTCTGTCTGAGAACGGTCACCTTGACCATCTAGAGGAGAACACCAACAGACCACAAACACATGGCCTGGCACTCTATTTCCTATATAAGCTCCTCCTCATCCCCCACAGGGCTCTGGTCAAAAGTAATACACTATCTAGGGAATAGGGTGCCATCTGGGACACAAGCACTAACTACTTGCTACACCACTCTCCTAAAAAGAGGAGGCTACCACAGCGCTCTCCTAAAAGAGGAGGCGACCACAGCGCTCTCCTAAAAGAGGAGGCGACCACAGCGTCTCCTAAAAGAGGAGGCGACCACAGCGCTCTCCTAAAAAGAGGAGGCGACCACAGCGCTCTCCTAAAAAGAGGAGGCGACCACAGCGCTCTCCTAAAAAGAGGAGGCGACCACAGCGCTCTCCTAAAAAGAGGAGGCGACCACAGCGCTCTCCTAAAAAGAGGAGGCTACCACAGCGCTCTCCTAAAAGAGGAGGCTACCACAGCGCTCTCCTAAAATAGGAGGCTACCACACCGCTCTCCTAAAAAGGAGGCTACCACAGCGCTCTCCTAGAAGAGGAGGCTCCCACACCGCTCTCCAAAAGAGGAGGCTACCACAGCGCTCTCCTAAAAGAGGAGGCTACCACAGCGCTCTCCTAAAAGAGGAGGCTACCACAGCGCTCTCCTAAAAGAGGAGGCTACCACACCGCTCTCCTAGAAGAGGAGGCTACCACACCGCTCTCCTAAAAGAAGAGGCTACCACACCGCTCTCCTAAAAGGGGCTCCAGCCTCAAACTATTAGGCCTCCTAGGAAACTTGACAGAATATGGATGGTCTCCAACACCACTAGATATCAGTACATAGACCATGCTGCTGCTACGATATCTCTGGCTGGACTGGGCTGGGTTGCACCTGACTGGACTGGAGCCAAGCTGCACCTGACTGGACTGGAGCTGGGCTGTACCTGACTGGACTGGAGCTGGGCTGTACCTGACTGGACTGGAGCTGGGCTGTACCTGACTGGAGCTGAGCTGTACCTGACTGGACTGGAGCCAAGCTGCACCTGACTGAACTGGACTGGAGCTGAGCTGCATCTGACTGGACTGCTTGGGCTTTAGTGGAGTGGAGTTCTCCCTGTGCTATACCAGGACACTAGGAAACAGTTAGTCGGTCCCAGCTCTGTTTGTGACAAAACGGCACAAACTGAAACACAGTGACTGTGGATTACTTGGTACTTCCTAATGTCCTCTTGTCAAATCAAATCAATATGTGCCAAATACAACAGGTGTAGACCGTACCGTGAAATGCTGACTTACAAGCCCTTAACCAACAGGTGTAGACCTTACAGTGAAATGCTGACTTACAAGCCCTTAACCAACAGGTGTAGACCTTACAGTGAAATGCTGACTTACAAGCCCTTAACCAACAGGTGTAGACCTTACCGTGAAATGCTGACTGACAAGCCCTTAACCAACAGGTGTAGACCTTACAGTGAAATGCTGACTTACAAGCCCTTAACCAACAGGTGTAGACCTTACAGTGAAATGCTGACTTACAAGCCCTAACCAACAGGTGTAGACCTTACAGTGAAATGCTGACTTACAAGCCCTTAACCAACAGGTGTAGACCTTACAGTGAAATGCTGACTTACAAGCCCTTAACCAACAGGTGTAGACCTTACAGTGAAATGCTGACTTACAAGCCCTTAACCAACAGGTGTAAACCTTACAGTGAAATGCTGACTTACAAGCCCTTAACCAACAGGTGTAGACCTTACAGTGAAATGCTGACTTACAAGCCCTTAACCAACAGGTGTAGACCTTACAGTGAAATGCTGACTTACAAGCCCTTAACCAACAGGTGTAGACCTTACCGTGAAATGCTGACTGACAAGCCCTTAACCAACAGGTGTAGACCTTACAGTGAAATGCTGACTTACAAGCCCTTAACCAACAGGTGTAGACCTTACAGTGAAATGCTGACTTACAAGCCCTTAACCAACAGGTGTAGACCTCACAGTGAAATGCTGACTTACAAGCCCTTAACCAACAGGTGTAGACCTCACAGTGAAATGCTGACTGACAAGCCCTTAACCAACAGGTGTAGACCTCACAGTGAAATGCTGACTTACAAGCCCTTAACCAACAGGTGTAGACCTCACAGTGAAATGCTGACTTACAAGCCCTTAACCAACAGGTGTAGACCTTACAGTGAAATGCTGACTGACAAGCCCTTAACCAACAGGTGTAGACCTCACAGTGAAATGCTGACTTACAAGCCCTTAACCAACAGGTGTAGACCTCACAGTGAAATGCTGACTGACAAGCCCTTAACCAACAGGTGTAGACCTTACCGTGAAATGCTGACTTACAAGCCCTTAACCAACAGGTGTAGACCTTACAGTGAAATGCTGACTGACAAGCCCTTAACCAACAGGTGTAGACCTTACCGTGAAATGCTGACTTACAAGCCCTTAACCAACAGGTGTAGACCTTACCGTGAAATGCTGACTTACAAGCCCTTAACCAACAGGTGTAGACCTTACCGTGAAATGCTGACTGACAAGCCCTTAACCAACAGTGCAGTTCAAGAAAGAGTTAGGAAAATATTAACCAAATAAACTAAAGTTAAAAAAATATATATATGATAAAGCAACACAATAAAAATAACAACAACGAGGCTATATGTTCTCCTGCGTATAAGTAAAGTCTAAGATTGCTTAACACTTAGAATTTATCGATGTAGCGAATAGACCCGTAACGCTGGTCAACATGTGCGAAAGGCCTATTTATTTGGAGTCTCGACTTGCATGAGAAAGCATTGCAGGGCTTTATGTGGGGGCTATAGGTGTGCTCAGTTATTAGAGCATGGTGATTACAACACCAGGGTTGTGGGTCTGATTCCCACGGGAGGGTACCAGGACGAAAATATACGCACTCATTACCGCTCTGGAGAAGAGTGTCTGCTAAATGGCGTACATGTCTATACAGCCCGTCCCCAGAGGAGCTGTAGGTTTAAAGGGTGATTTACTCACTGACTGACCGTCTGTATCGATTACAGATGTAATTGCTAGTAGCGGTCTTTATAGAAAACGGCTAGTGCTGGCCTCATTTGTGTGTGTGGGGGGGACAATGGAGTGTTTAGAATATATTTAATATTCAGGTAGCAGTAGGACTGTGACAGACATCCATTCCTGTAGTCAGTGCATCCATCCATCTATCCATCATTTTAGGCAGGGATGAGAGAGAGAGAGAGAGAGAGAGAGAGACCGTCATTCATTTTTACATCAGTGTCAGCTCTGACAGAATTTACAGATAGCCAGGGGAACACTCAGATATTATTTACAGATAGCCAGGGGAACACTCCAACACTCAGATATTATTTACAGATAGCCAGGGGAACGCTCCAACACTCAGATATTATTTACAGATAGCCAGGGGTACACTCCAACACTCAGATATTATTTACAGATAGCCAGGGGAACACTCCAACACTCAGATATTATTTACAGATAGCCAGGGGTACACTCCAACACTCAGATATTATTTACAGATAGCCAGGGGTACACTCCAACACTCAGATATTATTTACAAAAGATGCATTTGTGTTTTGTGAGTCCGCCAGACCAGAGGCAGTAGGGATGACCACGTGTTTTCTTAATAAGTGCGTCAATTTCACAATTTCCCTGTCCTGATAAGCATTCAAAATGCTATTAGGTTGTTTTGACCTAAACATCGTTGCTGTTTTCTTCAGCAGATCATCAGATGTTAATCGTCAAAATGGTGGCTCTGCTAGCTGGCTGACAGTATGTGTGTTTTCCTCCAACACCATCTGGTCCTTCTGGCGTCATCGATCTGCACTGATATGTACAAGTCGACAGCCATGACGCCCTGTCGGTTAACATACAGGAGGAGGAACACACGGGAGCATCAGCTGGAAGGCGACCTGTAGTCAAAACAGCTGGTCATCAGTGTTAATTTATAACACGGGAGCATTAACCGAGCCTTAAGACATCTAGAGAGACTGGCAATTGGGGGACACCACACGTGCCATCGTCAACATGAGCCGTAACCATGGAAACAAAGCCCTTTTGAGGCGTCTGAGGAGAAGCGCACAAATTAGGGGATTTTTGTTGTTGTATCACAGTCTCTCTCTCTCTCTCTCTCTCTGTCTCTCTTTCACAGTCTTTCTCTCTTTCACAGTCGTTCTCTCTTTCACAGTCTTTCTCTCTTTCACAGTCTTTCTCTCTTTCACAGTCGATCTCTCTTTCACTGTTGTTCTCTCTTTCACTGTTGTTCTCTCTTTCACTGTTGTTCTCTCTTTCACTGTCTTTCTCTCTTTCACAGTCTTTCTCTCTTTCACAGTCTTTCTCTCTTTCACAGTCGATCTCTCTTTCACTGTTGTTCTCTCTTTCACTGTCTTTCTCTCTTTCACTGTCGTTCTCTATTTCACAGTCTTTCTCTCTTTCACAGTCTCTCTCTTTCACTGTCATTCTCTCTTTCACTGTCTTTCTCTTTCACTGTCTTTCTCTCTTTCACTGTCTTTCTCTCTTTCACTGTCTCTCTCTTTCACTGTCTCTCTCTTTCACTGTCTCTCTCTTTCACTGTCTCTCTCTTTCACTGTCTTTCTCTTTCACTGTCTTTCTCTCTTTCACAGTCTAAAATGTTATTTCTAACTCCCTTGTTGCCTCGTCCATCTGCCTTGTTGCCTCGTCCGTCTGCCTTGTTGCCTCGTCCGTCTGCCTTGTTGCCTCGTCCGTCTGCAAATCCCTCCTGTTTCTTATGACGGCGGATTATTTCACACCACGTTGCACTGATTATGTCTTCACCTTTGATGTGGCAGTTTCATTATGGTGGAGTGATATTGTATTTTACTGCGATAGATCTCCGTTCTGGAGAGACACATACAAAGTATGTGGACACCCCTTCAAATGAGTGGATTCCACTGTTTTCAGCCACACCCGTTGCTGACAGGTGTGTAGAAAATCAAGCACACAGCCATGCAATCTCCATACACAAACATTTTCCTGCAGAATGGCACGTACTGAAGAGTTCAGTGACTTTCAACGTGGCACCATCATAGAATGCCACCTTTCCATCAAGTCAACAGTGTAAAACTGAAAAAAAGCTGCCCCCCCCCGGTTCAACTGTAAGTGCTTTTATTGTGAAGTGGAAACGTCTAGGAGCAACAACGGCTCAGCCTCAAAATGGTAGGCCACGAAAGCTCACAGAATGGGACCGCTGAGTGCTTAAGTTGCGTAAAAATCGTCTGTCCCCGGTTGCAACACTCAAAATTGAGTTCCAAACTGCCTCTGGAAGCAACGTCAGCACAATAACTGTTCGTCGGGAGGTTCATTAAAAGAATTTCGGGGAAAAAACGGGGTATACATTTTTATTTTATTTTTTATTAATCATCCAAAGTGATATGCTATTACGACAAGTCTTCCCAGAGCCACAAGTCATAGGCTGTCCTACCCGAAATGACAAATTAGTCCGCGGTTATCTTCCCGGGTGACTCTCAAAAGGCCTTGACCACAAACCCAGGGGCTCTTTTACTGTACATGCAACCATTACAGAAATAATGCATAGAACAAGCATTTTGGTGAGACAGCTACTAAAACAGAGTATCAAGTCAAGCATTTAACTAATTGCACAACCACTCACGTCATCTAGAGATTGGAACGTCCACACTGCAAGGTGTTCCACGTTGGACGGACAAAGAGACCCAGTTTAGTGGAACACAAGTACGCACGCCACACGGGTAGGCAATGAAGACTACCCCATGGCAAGGCACTTACAAGTCCTTACACCATGGCAACCCTGCCTCCCTACAAGCTATGGGTGTTGATCGTGTTCCGGCCTCTATTAGAAAAGGGATGGATTTACAAACTACAGGCCACTAAGTACCCTGGTTTAAATGGGGATATGGATTTACAAACTACAGGCCACTAAGTACCCTGGTTTAAATGGGGATATGGATTTACAAACTCCAATTTGTAAGTCGCTCTGGATAAGAGCGTCTGCTAAATGACTTAAATGTAATGTAATGTACAGGCCACTAAGTACCCTGGTTTAAATGGGGATATGGATTTACAAACTACAGGCCACTAAATACCCTGGTTTAAATGGGGATATGGATTTACAAACTACAGGCCACTAAATACCCTGGTTTAAATGGGGATATGGATTTACAAACTACTGGCCACTAAATACCCTGGTGTAAATGGGGATATGGATTTACAAACTACAGGCCACTAAGTACCCTGGTTTAAATGGGGATATGGATTTACAAACTACAGGCCACTAAGTACCCTGGTTTAAATGGGTATATGGATTTACAAACTACAGGCCACTAAGTACCCTGGTTTAAATGGGGATATGGATTTACAAACTACAGGCCACTAAGTACCCTGGTTTAAATGGGGATATGGATTTACAAACTACAGGCCACTAAATACCCTGGTTTAAATGGGGATATGGATTTACAAACTACAGGCCGCTAAGTACCCTGGTTTAAATGGGGATCTGGATTTACAAACTACAGGCCACTAAATACCCTGGTTTAAATGGGGATATGGATTTACAAACTACAGGCCGCTAAGTACCCTGGTTTAAATGGGGATCTGGATTTACAAACTACAGGCCACTAAGTACCCTGGTTTAAATGAAGATATGGATTTACAAACTACAGGCCACCAAGTACCCTGGTTTAAATGGAGATATGGATTTACAAACTACAGGCCACTAAGTACCCTGGTTTAAATGAAGATATGGATTTACAAACTACAGGCCACTAAAAACCCAGGTTTAAATGGAGATATACAAACTACAGGCCACTAAGTACCCTGGTTTAAATGTAGATATACAAACTACAGGCCACCAAGTACCCTGGTTTAAATGAAGTTATGGATTTACAAACTACAGGCCACTAAATACCCTGGTTTAAATGGAGATATACAAACTACAGGCCACTAAGTACCCTGGTATAAATGGGGATATGGATTTACAAACTACAGGCCACTAAGTACCCTGGTTTAAATGGGGATATGGATTCACAAACTACAGGCCACTAAGTACCCTGGTTTAAATGGGGATATGGATTTACAAACTACAGGCCACTAAATACCCTGGTTTAAATGGGGATATGGATTTACAAACTACAGGCCACTAAGTACCTTGGTTTAAATGAGGATATGGATTTACAAACTACAGGCCACTAAGTACCTTGGTTTAAATGGGGATATGGATTTACAAACTACAGGCCACTAAGTACCCTGGTTTAAATGGGGATCTGGATTTACAAACTACAGGCCACTAAGTACCCTGGTTTAAATGAGGATATGGATTTACAAACTACAGGCCACTAAATACCCAGGTTTAAATGGAGATATACAAACTACAGGCCACTAAATACCCTGGTTTTAAATGGGGATATGGATTTACAATCTACAGGCCACTAAATACGCTGGTTTAAATGGAGATATACAAACAACAGGCCATTAAGTACCCTGGTTTAAATGAAGATATGGATTTACAAACTACAGGCCACTAAATACCCTGGTGTAAATGGGGATATGGATTCACAAACTACAGGCCACTAAGTACCCTGGTTTAAATGAAGATATGGATTTACAAACTACAGGCCACTAAATACCCAGGTTTAAATGGAGATATACAAACTACAGGCCACTAAATACCCTGGTTTAAATGGGGATATGGATTTACAAACTACAGGCCACTAAATACCCTGGTTTAAAAGGGGATATGGATTTACAAACTACAGGCCACTAAATACCCTGGTTTAAATGAGGATATGGATTTCTCACCTTTCTCTGCAGGGATGTGATAGGCCCCTCTAGTGTCATCTAGTGGACATATTGCTCTACTGCACTCAGCTATGTTTAGACTGATCTAGTAAGCTGTGATCTTGTAGACATATTGGGGAATGGGGATATCTAGTCAGTTGTCCAACTGAATACAATCAACTGAAATGTATCTTCCTTCCACATTTAATCCCAACCCCTCTGAATCAGAGAGGTGCGGAGGGTTGCCTTAAATCCACATCCACGTCTCCGGCACCAGGGGAACAGTGGGTTAACCACCTCACTGTGGTCCATGTTTGCTGCGTTCTAGTGTACTATAAAATAGATGTCTCTCCTATTCTTAACACTTTGTCCAGTCCTATTCAAGGTTAGAACTACCTTTCTATGGGTTCTGATGCTTCTAGCCTTGATTTGCATTTTTGATAACATATCTACAGTATTTCACTTTTTTACATGTGTACAGTATTGCTTACTAGGTGTTGTTCAGTGAATTCTGTCACCACTCCTCTTCAAACCAGGGTTGATTGGAAAAAGCTTTTCAAAGGAGGACATTGAATTGTCATACCTTTGCTCTCCCTGACAGTGGAGGCTGTTATAGTAGCAAAAGGGGGACCAACTCCATATTAATGCTCGATTAGCAGGTGTCCACATAATTTTGGTCATGTGTACACACACACAAACAGCCAGCCCTTGTTTGTGTGCATTTGGTCTCTCTCGCTTTCTCTCTCTGTGTCTCTCTCTCTCTCTCTGTGCCTCTGTGTGTCTCTCTCTCTTTTATCTGTGTGTCTCTCTCTCTGTGTGTCTCTCTCTCTCTCTCTGTGTGTGTCTCTCTCTCTCTGTGTGTCTTTCTCTCTCTCTGTGTGTGTCTCTCTCACTCTCTGTGTGTGTGTCTCTTTCTCTCTGTGTGTGTGTGGGTCTCTCTCTCTCTGTGGGTCCCTCTCTCTCTGTGGGTCCCTCTCTCTCTGTGGGTCCCTCTCTCTCGGTGGGTCCCTCTCTCTCGGTGGGTCCCTCTCTCTCGGTGGGTCCCTCTCTCTCTGTGGGTCCCTCCCTCTCTGTGGGTCCCTCCCTCTCTGTGGGTCCCTCCCTCTCTGTGGGTCCCTCTCTCTCTGTGGGTCCCTCTCTCTCTGTGGGTCCCTCTCTCTCTGTGGGTCACTCTCTCTCTGTGAGTCCCTCTCACTCTGTGTGTCTCACTCGCTCTGTGTGTCTCACTCGCTCTGTGTGTCTCTCTCCCTCTCTGCGGCTCTCTCTCTCTCTCTCTGTGGGTGTCTCTCTCTCTCTCTCTGTGGGTCTCTCTCTCTCTGTGGGTCTCTCTCTCTGTGGGTCTCTCTCTCTGTCTCTGTGGGTCTCTCTCTCTCTCTCTGTGTGTGTGTGGGTCTCTCTCTCTCTCTCGCTCTGTGGGTCTCTCTCTCTCTGTCTCTCTCTCTGTCTCTCTGTCTCTCTCTCTCTCTGTGGGTCTCTCTCTCTCTCTGTTTCTGTGGGTCTCTCTCTCTCTGTGGGTCTCTCTCTCTCTCTCTCTCTCTCTCTGTGGGTCTCTCTCTCTGTCTCTGTGGGCCTCTCTGTCTCTCTGTCTCTGTCTCTCTCTCTCTCTCTCTCTCTCTCTGTGTGTGTGTGTGTGGTCTCTCTCTCGCTCTGTGGGTCTCTCTCTCTCTCTGTCTCTCTCTGTCTGAAGTTAAAGTCAGATAACCCTCATTGGCTACTGGGCTACAGTATAACACCCTCTCTTAGCTGGTGTCAGTCGGAGTGAACAGTGTGTTGGACAAGGTGTCGCCCAGGTGCTTCTGACTGACTCCAGGGACAAACACCCCTCTCACTTCCAGCTTTTTTTTCTCTCTCTCTGTCTGTCTGTGTGTGTCTCTCTCTCTCTCTCTCTCTCTCTCTCTCTCTCTCTCTCTCTCTCTCTCTCATAAATAACAAAGAACGTGCTTTCACCCACACGCATGGAAACAATACAGCCAAAATAGAGCCAAAATAGAGCCACCACTACAACTTCTAGCAAATTTTTCCAAGAACCAGCCTGAACCTTTTCTAAAGACTGTTGACATCTAGTGGAAGCTCTAGGAACTGCAATCTGGGAGGACTTCACTCATAATAAACACGAAAGCCATTGGAAACAATTATTATTTTTTGGGATGGTTTGTCCTCTGGCTTTTGACTGCCATATCAGTTCTGTTATAATCACAGACATCATTTGAACAGTTGTAGAACTGTAGAAGAGTGTTTTCTATCCAAATCTACCAATTATATGTATATCCTAGCTTCTGGGCCTGAGTAACAGGTAGTTTACTTTGGGCACGCTTTTTCATCCGGACGTGAAAGTACTGTCCCTACCCAAGACAGGATAAAGTTAGTGAGGGAGATATAAGTCTCCAACTTAAGCGATTTTGGCAATTCGTTCCAGTCATTGGCAGCAGAGAACTGGAAGGCGGCCAAAGGTGATGTTGGCTTTGGGAATGACCAGTGAGATATACCTGCTGGAGCGCGTGCTACGGGTGGGTGTTGTTATGGTGACCAGTGAGAAATACCTGCTGGAGCGCGTGCTACGGGTGGGTGTTGTTATGGTGACCAGTGAGAAATGCCTGCTGGAGCGCGTGCTATGGGTGGGTGTTGTTATGGTGACCAGTGAGATATACCTGCTGGAGCCGCGTGTGCTGGGTGGGTGTTGTTATGGTGACCAGTGAGATATACCTGCTGGAGCGCATGCTACGGGTGGGTGTTGTTATGGTGACCAGTGAGATATACCTGCTGGAGCACGTGCTACGGGTGGGTGTTGTTATGGTGACCAGTGAGATATACCTGGTGGAGCGCGTGCTACGGGTGGGTGTTGTTATGGTGACCAGTGAGATATACCTGCTGGAGCGCGTGCACAACGTGTGGGTGTTGTTATGGTGACCAGTGAGATATACCTGCTGGTGGGCGTGCTACGGGTGGGTGTTGTTGTGGTGACCAGTGAGATATACCTGCTGGAGCGCGTGCTATAGGTGGGTGTTACTATGGTGACCAGTGAGATATACCTGCTGGAGCGCGTCTGGGTGGGTGTTGTTATGGTGACCAGTGAGCTGAGATAAGGAGGAGCTTTACCTAGCAAAGACTTATAGATGACCTGGAGCCAGTGGGTCTGGCGACGAAAATAAAACGAGTGCCAACCAACGAGGGCATACAGGTCACAGTGGTGGGTGGTATGTGTGGCTTTGGTGACAAAACGGATGGCACTGTGACAGACTGCATCCAGTTTGTTGAGTAGAGTGTTGGAGGCTAGGTAGGATACTCAGTTTTAAGAGGATATGTTTGGCAGCGTAAGTAAAGGAGGTTTTGTTGTGAAATAGGAAGCCGATTTTAAATTTAATTTTGGATTGGAGATTAATATCAAATCAACTGTATTTATAAAGCCCTTCGTACATCAGCTGATATCTCAATGTGCTGTACAGAAACCCAGCCTAAAACCCCAAACAGCAAGCAATGTAGGTGTAGAAGCACGGTGGCTAGGAAAACTCCTAGAAAGGCCAAAACCTAGGAAGAAACATAGAGAGGAACCAGGCTATGTGGGTGGCCAGTCCTCTTCTGGCTGTGCCGGAGTGGAGATTATAACAGAACATGGCCAGGATGTTCAAATGTTCATAAATTACCAGCATGGTCAAATAATAATAATCACAGTAGTTGTCGAGGTGCAGCAAGTCAGCAACTCAGGAGTAAATGTCAGTTGGCTTTTCATAGCCGATCACTAGTATCTCTACCACTCCTGTGGTCTCTAGAGAGTTGAAAACAGCAGGTTTGGGACACGTAGCACGTCTGGTGAACAGGTCAGGGTTCCATAGCCGCAGGCAGAACAGTTGAAATATGAGTCTGGAAGGAGAGATTACAGTCTAGCCAGATACCTAGGTGTCTGTAGTTGTCCACATATTCAAGTCAGAACCATCCAGAGTAGTGATGCTAGTCGGGGGGCGGGAGAGGCAGCGATCGGTTTGGAGGTTTATTAACAGTGTCCAGAGAAGGGCAAGACGTATACAGAATGGTGTCGTCTGGGTAGAGGTGGATCAGAGAATCACCAGCAGCAAGAGCAACATCATTGATGTATACAGAGAAGAGAGTCGGCCCGAGAATTGAACCCTGTGGCACACCCATAGAGACTGCTCGAGGTCCGGTCAACAGGCCCTCCGATTTGATACACTGAACTCTATCTGAGAAGTAGTTGATGAATCAGGCGAGGCAGTCAATTGAGAAACCAAGGCGGTCGAGTCTGCTGATAAGAATACGCTGATTGACAGAGTCTAAATCCTTGGCCAGGTCGATGAAGACGGCTGCACAGTACTGTCTTTTATCGATGGCGGGGATGATATTGTTTAGGACCTTGAGCGTGGCTGAGGTGCACCCGTGACCAACTTGGAAACCGGATTGCACAGGGAGAAGGTACGGTGGGTTTCGAAATGGTCAGTGATCTGTTTGTTAACTTGGCTTTCGAGGACTTTAGAAAGGCAGGGCAGGATGGATATAGGTCTATAACAGTTTGGGTCTAGAGTGTCACCCCTTTGAGGAGGGGGATGACCGCGGAAACTTTACAATCTTTAGGAATCTCGGACTATACAAAAGAGGGTTGAACAGACTGGTAATAGGGGTTGCAACAATGGAGATGGATAATTTTAGAAAGAGAGGGTCCAGATTGTCTAGCCTGGCTGATTTGTATGGTCCAGGTTTTGCAGCTCTTTCAGAACATCTGCTATCTGGATTTGAGTGAAGGGGAAGCTGGGAGGCTCGGGAAAGTAACTGCCGGGGTGCGGAGCTGTTTGCAGAGGTTGGGGTCGCCAGGAGGAAAGCCTTAGAGAAAGGCTTATTGAAATTCTTGATTATTGTGGATTTATCTATTGTGACAGTGTTTCCTAGCCTCAGTGCAGTGGGCAGCTGAGAGGAGGTGTTCTTATTCTCCATGGACTTTACAGTGTCCCAAAACTTTTTGGAGTTAGAGCTACAGGATGCAAATTTCTGTTTGAAAAAGCTAGCCTTAGCTTTCCTAACTGACTGCGTGTATTGGTTCCTGACTTCCCTGAACAGTTGCATATCGCGGGACTATATCTCGGGGTCATATCGCGGGGACTATTCGATGCTAGTGCAGGCCACCACAATGTTTTTGTGCTGGTCGAGGGCAGTCACTTCTGGAGTGAACCAAGGGCTGTTCTTAGTTCTACATCTTTTGAAAGCAGCATGCTTATTTAAGATGGTGAGGAAATTACTTTTAAAGAACAACCTCTACTGACGTTATCAGGTCAATTTCCTTCCATGATACCCTGGCCAGGTCGATGAGACATGCCTGCTCGCTGAAGTGTTTTTGGGAGCGTTTGACAGTGATGAGGGCTGGTCATTTGACTGCGGACCCATAACGGATGCAGGCAATGAGGCAGTGATCGCTGAGATCTTGGTTGAAAACAGCAGAGGTGTATTTGGAGGGAACATTGGTTAGGATGATATCTATGAGAATGCTCATGTTTACGGATTTAGGGTTGTACCTGGTGGGTTCCTTGATCATTTGTGTGAGATTTAGGCATCTATTTTAGATTGTAGGACTGCCGGGGTGTTAAGCATATCCCAGTTTAGGTCACCTAACAGAACAAACTCTGAAGATAGATGGGGGAAATCAATTCACATATCGTGTCCAGGGCACAGCTGAGAGCTGAGGGGGTCGATAACAATCCATGGAGACTGAACGATGTCCATCCAACATGTTTCCTCCACATTAAGAGTATGGCAGGGACCCTTGTTCAACTGGCATTTACATAAGCAGAAGCTCATGATGGACCATTAATCCATAGAACTTCAGAATCTATGATTACATCTTGGATGTATGTCAGACCAACAGAAGCTAAGATGGAGGAGAATGGCAGCTCTGGGCAGTGCCAATTATAGTGTCGCTGTTTAGCTTAGCCAGATGTTTTTTTGATCTCTCTCTCTCTATACTTCCTTCTCTCTGTAATGTCTTCTCACTACCATGCTGTGAGGACAGGTTTTACCCTTCTCTCTGTCTTCTCGCTACCATGCTGTGAGGACAGGTCTTTCCTTCTCTCTGTCTTCTCACTACCATGCTGTGAGGACAGGTTTTACCCTTCTCTCTGTCTTCTCACTACCATGCTGTGAGGACAGGTTTTTCCTTCTCTCTGTCTTCTCACTACCATGCTGTGAGGACAGGTTTTACCCTTCTCTCTGTCTTCTCACTACCATGCTGTGAGGACAGGTTTTACCCTTCTCTGTCTTCTCGCTACCATGCTGTGAGGACAGGTCTTTCCTTCTCTCTGTCTTCTCTCTACCATGCTGTGAGGACAGTTTTTTCCTTCTCTGTCTTCTCACTACCATGCTGTGAGGACAGGTCTTTCTTCTCTCTTCTCTCTGTCTTCTCACTACCATGCTGTGAGGAAAGGTTTTTCCTTCTCACTACCATGCTGTGGGGACAGGTCATTCCTTCTCTCTGTCTTCTCACTGCCATGCTGTGAGGACAGGTTTTTCCTTCTCGCTGTCTTCTCACTACCATGCTGTGAGGACAGGTCTTTCCTTCTCTCTTCTCTCTGTCTTCTCACTACCATGCTGTGAGGACAGGTTTTTCCTTCTCTCGGTCTTCTCTCTACCATGATGTGAGGACAGGTCTTTCATTCTCTCTACCATGTTGTGAGGACAGGTTTTGTCTTCTCACTACCATGCTGTGAGGACAGATTTTTCCTTCTCTCTGTCTTCTCACTACCATGCTGTGAGGACAGGTCTTTCCTTCTCTCGGTCTTCTCACTACCATGCTGTGAGGACAGTTCTTTCCTTCTCTCGGTCTTCTCTACCATGCTGTGAGGACAGGTTTTTCCTTCTCTTTCTTCTCGCTACCATGCTGTGAGGACAGGTCTTTCCTTCTCTCTGTCTTCTCACTACCATGCTGTGAGGACAGGTCTTTCCTTCTCTCGGTCTTCTCTCTACCATGCTGTGAGGACAGGTCTTTCATTCTCTCTACCATGTTGTGAGGACAGGTTTTGTCTTCTCACTACCATGCTGTGAGGACAGATTTTTCCTTCTCTCTGTCTTCTCACTACCATGCTGTGAGGACAGGTCTTTCCTTCTCTCGGTCTTCTCACTACCATGCTGTGAGGACAGTTCTTTCCTTCTCTCGGTCTTCTCTCTACCATGCTGTGAGGACAGGTTTTTCCTTCTCTTTCTTCTCGCTACCATGCTGTGAGGACAGGTCTTTCCTTCTCTCTGTCTTCTCACTACCATGCTGTGAGGACAGGTCTTTCCTTCTCTCTCTTCTCACTACCATGCTGTGAGGACAGTTCTTTCCTTCTCTCTGTCTTCTCACTACCATGCTGTGAGGACAGGTCTTTCATCCTCTCTGTCTTCTCACTACCATGCTGTGAGGACAGGTCTTTCATTCTCTCTGTCTTCTCACTACCATGCTGTGAGGACAGGTATTTCATTCTTTCTGTCTTCTCACTACCATGATGTGAGGACAGGTTTTTCCTTCTCACTACCATGCAGTGGGGACAGGTTTTGTCTTCTCACTACCATGCAGTGAGGACATATTTTTCCTTCTCTCTGTCTTCTCACTATCATGCAGTGAGGACAGGTATTTCATTCTCTGTCTTCTCTCTGTCTTCTCACTGCCATGCTGTGAGGACAGATCTTTCACTCTCGGTCTTCTCTCTACCATGCTGTGAGGACAGGTCTTTCCTTCTCTCTGTCTTCTCACTACCATGCTGTGAGTACATGTCTTTCATTCTCTCTGTCTTCTCACTACCATGCTGTGAGGACAGATCTTTCATTCTCTCTGTCTTCTCACTCCATGCTGTGAGGACAGGTCTTTCATTCTCTCTGTCTTCTCACTACCATGCTGTGAGGACAGGTTTTGTCTTCTCACTACCATGCTGTGAGGACAGGTCTATCCTTCTCTCTGTCTTCTCTATGTCTTCTCACTACCATGCTACAAGGACAGGTTTTTCCTTCTCTCTGTCTTCTCACTACCATGCTGTGAGGACAGGTTTTGTCTTCTCACTACCATGCTGTGAGGACAGGTCTATCCTTCTCTCTGTCTTCTCTATGTCTTCTCACTACCATGCTACGAGGACAGGTCTTTCCTTCTCTCTGTCTTCTCTCTACCATGCTGTGAGGACAGGTTTTTCCTTCTCGCTGTCTTCTCACTACCATGCTGTGAGGACAGGTCTTTCCTTCTCTCTGTCTTCTCACTCCATGCTGTGAGGACAGGTTTTTCATTCTCTCTGTCTTCTCACTACCATGCTGTGAGGACCGGTCTTTCATTCTCTCTACCATGCTGTGAGGACCGGTCTTTCATTATCTCTACCATGCTGTGAGGACAGGTTTTGTCTTCTCACTACCATGCTGTGAGGACAGGTCTATCCTTCTCTCTGTCTTCTCTATGTCTTCTCACTACCATGCTACGAGGACAGGTTTTCCTTCTCTCTGTCTTCTCACTACCATGCTGTGAGGACAGGTTTTTCATTCTCACTGCCATGCTGTGAGGACAGGTCTTTCATTCTCTCTACCATGCTGTGAGGACAGGTCTTTCCTTCTCTCGGTCTTCTCTCTGTCTTCTCACTACCATGCTGTGAGGACAGGTCTTTCATTCTATCGGTCTTCTCTCTGTCTTCTCACTACCATGCTGTGAGGACAGGTCTTTCATTCTCTCTTCTGTTAGTATGACTCACTAAGAGGTTATAGGAGTTCAGTGCCAGCCAGACTGTGGTGGGCTATTTGAACCCTTCCTAATGAAAAGGCAGACTCATTGAGCTGTCATCTGTCATCCACTACCCTGTGAGCAGCAGCATTCGTTAGAGACTCTGTAGTACAAACACAACAACAGTGGGGAAAAACACTGAGAGGAGAGCGAGGAGGCTGAGTAATAGCTATGGGAGTATGGAAGGAGAGGGGCTGTATAGTGGCTATGGAAGTATGGAGGGAGAGGAGGGTTGCAGTATAGTGGCTATGGGAGTATGGAGGGAGAGGAGGGATGCAGTATAGTGGCTATGGGAGTATGGAGGGAGGGGGGGGGGCAGTATAGTGGCTATGGGAGTATGAGGGAGAGGAGGGATGCAGTATAGTGGCTATGGGAGTATGAAGGGAGAGGAGGGATGCAGTATAGTGGCTATGGGAGTATGGAGGGAGAGGAGGGATGCAGTATAGTGGCTATGGGAGTATGAAGGGAGGGGGGAGGGGGCAGTATAGTGGCTATGGGAGTATGAAGGGAGAGGAGGGATGCAGTATAGTGGCTATGGGAGTATGAGGGAGAGGAGGGATGCAGTATAGTGGCTATGGGAGTATGAAGGGAGAGGAGGGATGCAGTATAGTGGCTATGGGAGTATGAAGGGAGAGGAGGGATGCAGTATAGTGGCTATGGGAGTATGGAGGGAGAGGAGGGATGCAGTATAGTGGCTATGGGAGTATGAAGGGGGGGAGGGGGCAGTATAGTGGCTATGGGAGTATGAAGGGAGAGGAGGGATGCAGTATAGTGGCTATGGGAGTATGAAGGGAGAGGAGGGATGCAGTATAGTGGCTATGGGAGTATGGAGGGAGAGGGGCTGTATAGTGGCTATGGGAGTATGGAGGGAGAGGGGCTGTATAGTGGCTATGGGAGTATGGAGGGAGAGGAGAGAGGCAGTATAGTGGCTATGGGAGTATGGAGGGAGAGGAGAGAGGCAGTATAGTGGCTATGGCAGTATGAGGGAGAGGAGGGATGCAGTATAGTGGCTATGGGAGTATGAAGGAGAGGAAGGAGGCTGTGTAGTGGCTATGGGAGTATAGAGGGAGAAGGGGAGAGGTGAGAATGACTGTGGGAGTATGGAGGGAGAAGGGGAGAGGTGAGAAGGACTGTGGGAGTATGGAGGGAGAAGGGGAGAGAGGTGAGAATGACTGTGGGAGTATGGAGGGAGAAGGGGAGAGGTGAGAAGGACTGTGGGAGTATGGAGGGAGAAGGGGAGAGGTGAGAAGGACTGTGGGAGTATGGAGGGAGAAGGGAGAGGTGAGAAGGACTGTGGGAGTATGGAGGGAGAAGGGGGAGAGGTGAGAAGGACTGTGGGAGTATGGAGGGAGAAGGGAGAGGTGAGAAGGACTGTGGGAGTATGGAGGGAGAAGGGGAGAGGTGAGAAGGACTGTGGGAGTATGGAGGGAGAAGGGGAGAGGTGAGAAGGACTGTGGGAGTATGGAGGGAGAAGGCGAGAGGTGAGAAGGACTGTGGGAGTATGGAGGGAGAAGGGGAGAGGTGAGAAGGACTGTGGGAGTATGGAGGGAGAAGGGGAGAGGTGAGAAGGACTGTGGGAGTATGGAGGGAGAAGGGGAGAGGTGAGAAGGACTGTGGGAGTATGGAGGGAGAAGGGGAGAGGTGAGAAGGACTGTGGGAGTATGGAGGGAGAAGGGGAGAGGTGAGAATGACTGTGGGAGTATGGAGGGAGAAGGGGAGAGGTGAGAAGGACTGTGGGAGTATGGAGGGAGAAGGGGAGAGGTGAGAAGGACTGTGTGAGTATGGAGGGAGAAGGGGAGAGGTGAGAAGGACTGTGGGAGTATGGAGGGAGAAGGGAGAGGTGAGAATGACTGTGGGAGTATGGAGGGAGAAGGGGAGAGGTGAGAAGGAATGTGGGAGTATGGAGGGAGAAGGGGAGAGGTGAGAAGGACTGTGGGAGTATGGAGGGAGAAGGGAGAGGTGAGAAGGACTGTGGGAGTATGGAGGGAGAAGGGGAGAGGTGAGAAGGACTGTGGGAGTATGGAGGGAGAAGGGGAGAGGTGAGAAGGACTGTGGGAGTATGGAGGGAGAAGGGGAGAGGTGAGAATGACTGTGGGAGTATGGAGGGAGAAGGGGAGAGGTGAGAAGGAATGTGGGAGTATGGAGGGAGAAGGGGAGAGGTGAGAAGGACTGTGGGAGTATGGAGGGAGAAGGGAGAGGTGAGAAGGACTGTGGGAGTATGGAGGGAGAAGAGGAGAGGTGAGAAGGACTGTGGGAGTATAGATGGAGGAGAGGAGAGGTGAGAAGGACTGTGGGAGTATGGAGGGAGAAGGGGAGAGGTGAGAAGGACTGTGGGAGTATGTTTCCCCTGGAGGAAGAGCAGTTGAATGTGAATGAACCAACACCATGAGAATGTGGTCTGGAAGCATTAACCGATCTACTGCACTGCAGAGACGAATCATGGGCACCAAAAGGTAGCCCCGCAACTGGTTTTCTAGCAAGCTGAAATGCTCATGGAACAGCAGTAAGTATTGAAGATTCTACCTTTAAAGAACCTTAGTGTATTGATCTGGCAAGACCTGTACATGTTGAGAGGAAGAGATAAGGTTTCTCATGTGTTCATACGTTGTGTTCTGTCTCTGTGTTCCAGAATGGCACTGACTATAGGTTCTAGAGTTGATACGTTGTGTTCTGTCTCTGTGTTCCAGAATGGCACTGACTATAGGTTCTAGAGTTGATACGTTGTGTTCTGTCTCTGTGTTCCAGAATGGCACTGACTATAGGTTCTAGAGTTGATACGTTATGTTCTGTCTCTGTGTTCCAGAATGGCACTGACTATAGGTTCTAGAGTTGATACGTTATGTTCTGTCTCTGTGTTCCAGAATGGCACTGACTATAGGTTCTAGAGTTGATACGTTGTGTTCTGTCTCTGTGTTCCAGAATGCCACTGACTATAGGTTCTAGAGTTGATACGTTGTGTTCTGTCTCTGTGTTCCAGAATGGCACTGACGATAGGTTCTAGAGTTGATACGTTGTGTTCTGTCTCTGTGTTCCAGAATGGCACTGACTATAGGTTCTAGAGTTGATACGTTATGTTCTGTCTCTGTGTTCCAGAATGGCACTGACTATACGTTCTAGAGTTGATACGTTGTGTTCTGTCTATGTGTTCCAGAATGGCACTGACTATAGGTTCTAGAGTTGATACGTTGTGTTCTGTCTCTGTGTTCCAGAATGGCACTGACTATAGGTTCTAGAGTTGATACGTTATGTTCTGTCTCTGTGTTCCAGAATGGCACTGACTATAGGTTCTAGAGTTGATACGTTATGTTCTGTCTCTGTGTTCCAGAATGGCACTGACTATACGTTCTAGAGTTGATACGTTATGTTCTGTCTCTGTGTTCCAGAATGGCACTGACTATAGGTTCTAGAGTTGATACGTTATGTTCTGTCTCTGTGTTCCAGAATGGCACTGACAATAGGTTCTAGAGTTGATACGTTATGTTCTGTCTCTGTGTTCCAGAATGGCACTGACTATAGGTTCTAGAGTTGATACGTTATGTTCTGTCTCTGTGTTCCAGAATGGCACTGACTATAGGTTCTAGAGTTGATACGTTATGTTCTGTCTCTGTGTTCCAGAATGGCACTGACTATAGGTTCTAGAGTTGATACGTTATGTTCTGTCTCTGTGTTCCAGAATGGCACTGACTATAGGTTCTAGAGTTGATACGTTGTGTTCTGTCTCTGTGTTCCAGAATGGCACTGACTATAGGTTCTAGAGTTGATACGTTGTGTTCTGTCTCTGTGTTCCAGAATGGCACTGACTATAGGTTCTAGAGTTGATACGTTATGTTCTGTCTCTGTGTTCCAGAATGGCACTGACTATAGGTTCTAGAGTTGATACGTTGTGTTCTGTCTCTGTGTTCCAGAATGGCACTGACTATAGGTTCTAGAGTTGATACGTTGTGTTCTGTCTCTGTGTTCCAGAATGGCACTGACTATAGGTTCTAGAGTTGATACGTTGTGTTCTGTCTCTGTGTTCCAGAATGGCACTGACTATACGTTCTAGAGTTGATACGTTGTGTTCTGTCTCTGTGTTCCAGAATGGCACTGACTATAGGTTCTAGAGTTGATACGTTGTGTTCTGTCTCTGTGTTCCAGAATGGCACTGACTATGGCTTCCTGGTGCGTCAGAACTCAGAGCTGCTGCGATCTCTGGATGAGATGGAGAAGACCTGCAACCACCTGAGAGAGGAGAACAGCCTGCTGGTAAAACACTGTTAACTCTATGGAGGGGCTAGACTCGACTAAGACTGGACTAACAGGCTACAGGAGGGAGCTAGAGGCCTGGACTACACTACTCTACTGAGTTTAAGACGCAGGGCAATTCCACAATGCTGAGACTCAGATTATTCACATTAAGACCAGGCACCAAGTGGTGAAATGGTGTGATATGTGATATTTTAGTCCATCTGACTACTCACATTTGTATTATTGTTTATTATAATATTATCGTAATATTGATTGCGTACTAAGTGCAGGCTGTGTTCATATTGATCAATTAACATCAGGTAACTCACCAGCCCCGCGCGGCTCGCAAGACACGCGCGACACCAGCCCCACGCGCGACACCAGCCCCACGCGCGACACCAGCCCCACGCGCGACACCAGCCCCACGACACACGCGACACCAGCCCCACGCGCAACACCAGCCCCACGCGGCGACACGCAAGACACGCGCGACACCAGCCCCACGCGCAACACCAGCCCCGCGCGGCCTCGCAAGACACACGCGACACCAGCCCCACGCGCAACACCAGCCCCACGCGGCACCGCAAGACACACGCGACACCAGCCCCACGCGCAACACCAGCCCCGCGCGGCCGCAAGACACGCGCGACACCAGCCCCACGCGCAACACCAGCCCCACGCGCGACACCAGCCCCACGCGCGACACCAGCCGCACGCGCGACACCAGCCCCACGCGCGACACCAGCCCCACGCGCGACACCAGCCCCACGCGCGACACCAGCCCCACGCGCGACACCAGCCCCACGCGCACACCAGCCCCGCGCGGCTCGCAAGACACGCGCGACACCAGCCCCACGCGCGACACCAGCTCCACGCGATAAAGGCCCAAAAAATCTGAAACTGCTAGAACTTTGTCAGAGACTACAACCGCATGTAGCAGTACTGAACCAGCAGACCTAGACCCTGTCTCACTGAACGAACCAAGACGTAGTGGTACTGAACCAGCAGACCTAGACCCTGTCTCACTGAACGAACCAAGACGTAGTGGTACTGAACCAGCAGACCTAGACCCTGTCTCACTGAACGAACCAAGACGTAGTGGTACTGAACCAGCACACCTCGACCCTGTCTCACTGAACGAACCAAGACGTAGTGGAACTGAACCAGCAGACCTCGACCCTGTCACACTGAACGAACCAAGACGTAGTGGTACTGAACCAGCAGACCTAGACCCTGTCTCACTGAACGAACCAAGACGTAGTGGTACTGAACCAGCACACCTCGACCCTGTCTCACTGAACGAACCAAGACGTAGTGGAACTGAACCAGCAGACCTCGACCCTGTCACACTGAACGAACCAAGACGTAGTGGTACTGAACCAGCAGACCTCGACCCTGTCAACCTGAACGAACCAAGACGTAGTGGTACTGAACCAGCAGACCTAGACCCTGTCACACTGAACGAGCCAAGACGTAGTGGTACTGAACCAGCAGACCTCGACCCTGTCACACTGAACCAGCCAAGACGTAGTGGTACTGAACCAGCAGACCTCGACCCTGTCACACTGAACGAACCAAGACGTAGTGGTACTGAACCAGCAGACCTAGACCCTGTCTCACTGAACGAACCAAGACGTAGTGGTACTGAACCAGCAGACCTAGACCCTGTCTCACTGAACGAACCAAGACGTAGTGGTACTGAACCAGCACACCTCGACCCTGTCTCACTGAACGAACCAAGACGTAGTGGTACTGAACCAGCAGACCTCGACCCTGTCACACTGAACGAACCAAGACGTAGTGGTACTGAACCAGCAGACCTAGACCCTGTCACACTGAACGAACCAAGACGTAGTGGTACTGAACCAGCACACCTCGACCCTGTCTCACTGAACGAACCAAGACGTAGTGGTACTGAACCAGCAGACCTCGACCCTGTCACACTGAACGAACCAAGACGTCGTGGTACTGAACCAGCAGACCTAGACCCTGTCTCACTGAACGAACCAAGACGTAGTGGTACTGAACCAGCAGACCTAGACCCTGTCTCACTGAATGAACCAAGACGTAGTGGTACTGAACCAGCAGACCTAGACCCTGTCTCACTGAACGAACTAAGACGTAGTGGTTCTGAACCAGCAGACCTAGACCCTGTCACACTGAACGAACCAAGACGTAGTGGTACTGAACCAGCAGACCTAGACCCTGTCTCACTGAAAGAACCAAGACGTAGTGGTACTGAACCAGCAGACCTAGACCCTGTCACACTGAACGAACCAAGACGTAGTGGTACTGAACCAGCAGACCTAGACCCTGTCTCACTGAACGAACCAAGACGTAGTGGTACTGAACCAGCAGACCTAGACCCTGTCTCACTGAACGAACCAAGACGTAGTGGTACTGAACCAGCAGACCTCGACCCTGTCTCACTGAACGAACCAAGACGTAGTGGTACTGAACCAGCAGACCTAGACCCTGTCTCACTGAACGAACCAAGACGTAGTGGTACTGAACCAGCACACCTCGACCCTGTCTCACTGAACGAACCAAGACGTAGTGGTACTGAACCAGCAGACCTCGACCCTGTCACACTGAACGAACCAAGACGTAGTGGTACTGAACCAGCAGACCTAGACCCTGTCACACTGAACGAACCAAGACGTAGTGGTACTGAACCAGCACACCTCGACCCTGTCTCACTGAACGAACCAAGACGTAGTGGTACTGAACCAGCAGACCTCGACCCTGTCACACTGAACGAACCAAGACGTAGTGGTACTGAACCAGCAGACCTAGACCCTGTCTCACTGAACGAACCAAGACGTAGTGGTACTGAACCAGCAGACCTAGACCCTGTCTCACTGAACGAACTAAGACGTAGTGGTACTGAACCAGCAGACCTAGACCCTGTCACACTGAACGAACCAAGACGTAGTGGTACTGAACCAGCAGACCTAGACCCTGTCTCACTGAACGAACCAAGACGTAGTGGTACTGAACCAGCAGACCTCGACCCTGTCTCACTGAACGAACCAAGACGTAGTGGTACTGAACCAGCAGACCTAGACCCTGTCTCACTGAACGAACCAAGACGTAGTGGTACTGAACCAGCACACCTCGACCCTGTCTCACTGAACGAACCAAGACGTAGTGGTACTGAACCAGCAGACCTCGACCCTGTCACACTGAACGAACCAAGACGTAGTGGTACTGAACCAGCAGACCTAGACCCTGTCACACTGAACGAACCAAGACGTAGTGGTACTGAACCAGCACACCTCGACCCTGTCACACTGAACGAACCAAGACGTAGTGGTACTGAACCAGCAGACCTCGACCCTGTCACACTGAACGAACCAAGACGTAGTGGTACTGAACCAGCAGACCTAGACCCTGTCTCACTGAACGAACCAAGACGTAGTGGTACTGAACCAGCAGACCTAGACCCTGTCTCACTGAACGAACCAAGACGTAGTGGTACTGAACCAGCAGACCTAGACCCTGTCTCACTGAACGAACTAAGACGTAGTGGTACTGAACCAGCAGACCTAGACCCTGTCACACTGAACGAACCAAGACGTAGTGGTACTGAACCAGCAGACCTAGACCCTGTCTCACTGAACGAACCAAGACGTAGTGGTACTGAACCAGCAGACCTAGACCCTGTCTCACTGAATGAACCAAGACGTAGTGGTACTGAACCAGCAGACCTCGACCCTGTCTCACTGAACGAACCAAGACGTAGTGGTACTGAACCAGCAGACCTAGACCCTGTCTCACTAAACGAACCAAGACGTAGTGGTACTGAACCAGCAGACCTAGACCCTGTCTCACTAAACGAACCAAGACGTAGTGGTACTGAACCAGCAGACCTAGACCCTGTCTCACTGAACGAACCAAGACGTAGTGGTACTGAACCAGCAGACCTCGACCCTGTCACACTGAACGAACCAAGACGTAGTGGTACTGAACCAGCAGACCTAGACCCTGTCTCACTGAATGAACCAAGACGTAGTGATACTGAACCAGCAGACCTCGACCCTGTCACACTGAACGAACCAAGACGTAGTGGTACTGAACCAGCAGACCTAGACCCTGTCTCACTGAACGAACCAAGACGTAGTGGTACTGAACCAGCAGACCTCGACCCTGTCTCACTGAACGAACCAAGACGTAGTGGTACTGAACCAGCAGACCTAGACCCTGTCTCACTGAACGAACCAAGACGTAGTGGTACTGAACCAGCACACCTCGACCCTGTCTCACTGAACGAACCAAGACGTAGTGGTACTGAACCAGCAGACCTCGACCCTGTCACACTGAACGAACCAAGACGTAGTGGTACTGAACCAGCAGACCTAGACCCTGTCACACTGAACGAACCAAGACGTAGTGGTACTGAACCAGCACACCTCGACCCTGTCACACTGAACGAACCAAGACGTAGTGGTACTGAACCAGCAGACCTCGACCCTGTCACACTGAACGAACCAAGACGTAGTGGTACTGAACCAGCAGACCTAGACCCTGTCTCACTGAACGAACCAAGACGTAGTGGTACTGAACCAGCAGACCTAGACCCTGTCTCACTGAACGAACCAAGACGTAGTGGTACTGAACCAGCAGACCTAGACCCTGTCACACTGAACGAACCAAGACGTAGTGGTACTGAACCAGCAGACCTAGACCCTGTCTCACTGAACGAACCAAGACGTAGTGGTACTGAACCAGCAGACCTAGACCCTGTCTCACTGAACGAACCAAGACGTAGTGGTACTGAACCAGCAGACCTCGACCCTGTCTCACTGAACGAACCAAGACGTAGTGGTACTGAACCAGCAGACCTAGACCCTGTCTCACTAAACGAACCAAGACGTAGTGGTACTGAACCAGCAGACCTAGACCCTGTCTCACTAAACGAACCAAGACGTAGTGGTACTGAACCAGCAGACCTAGACCCTGTCTCACTGAACGAACCAAGACGTAGTGGTACTGAACCAGCAGACCTCGACCCTGTCTCACTGAACGAACCAAGACGTAGTGGTACTGAACCAGCAGACCTCGACCCTGTCACACTGAACGAACCAAGACGTAGTGGTACTGAACCAGCAGACCTAGACCCTGTCTCACTGAATGAACCAAGACGTAGTGATACTGAACCAGCAGACCTCGACCCTGTCACACTGAACGAACCAAGACGTAGTGGTACTGAACCAGCAGACCTAGACCCTGTCTCACTGAATGAGCAAAGACGTCCGAGAATCCTTTACGACCAAAGAATTTGCCCACAACCTGGACAGTTTGTCTTTGATGTCAACATAATGGCCTAAAACTGCTAAAAGTGTACAGTCTGCAAAGGCTTTTAGACACAGTGCATCCGGAAAGTATTCAGACCCCCCAACTTTTTCCACATTTTGTTACGTTACAACCTTATTCTAAAATGGATTAAATAAAACAATTTCCTCAGCAATCTACACACAATACCCCATAACGACAAAAGGAAAAACAGGTTTTTAGACATTAACAAATTTCTAAAAAATTTAAAAATAAAAAAATACATGAAGTTTACATAAGTATTCAGATCCTTTGCTATGAGATTTGATATTGAGTTCTGATAATCCTGTTTCCATTGATTATCGTTGATGTTTCTACAACTTGGAGTCCACGTCTGGTAAATTAAAATGATTGGACATGATTTGTAAAGGCACCCACCTGTCTATATAAGGTCTCACAGTTGACAGTGCATGTCAGAACAAAACAAAAAAAAGCCAAGAAGAGTCTCCCTCGAGCCCGGCCGCCCGGCCAAACTGAGCAATTGGGGGAAAAGGGCCTTGGTCAGGAGGGGACCAAGAACCCGATGGTCACTCTGACAGCTTTAGAGTCCCTCTGTGGAGCTGGGAGAACCTTCCAGAAGGCCACAACCATCTGTGCAGCACAACACCAATTAAGTCTTCATGGTACAATGGCCAGACGGAAGCCACTCCTCAGTAAAAGGCACATGGCAGCCCACTTGGAGTTTGCCAAAAGGCACCTAAAGACTCTCAGACCATGAGAAACAAGATTCTCTGGTCTGATGAAACCAAGATTGAATTCTTTGGCCTGAATGCTAGGCGCCACGTCTGGAGGAAACCTGGCACCATCCCAACAGTGAAGCATGGTGGTGGCAGCATCATGCTGTGGGGATGTTTTTCAGTGGCAGGGACTGTGAGACGAGTCAGGATCGAGGCAAAGATGAACGGAGCAAAGTACAGGGAGATCTTTGATGAAGACCTGCTTTAGAGCACTCAGGACTGGGGGGGTTCACCTTCCAACAGGACAAAGGCACTAAGTGTAACGGATGTGAAACGGCTAGCTTAGTTAGCGGTGGTGCGTGCTAAATAGCGTTTCAATCGGTGACGTCACTTGCTCTGAGACCTTGAAGTAGTGGTTCCCCTTGCTCTGCAAGGGCCGTGGCTTTGTGGAGCGATGGGTAACGATGCTTCGTGGGTGTCAGTTGTTGATGTGTGCAGAGGGTCCCTGGTTCGCACCCGGGTAGGGGCGAGGGACGGTCTAAAGTTATACATAAGCACACAGCCAAGACAACGCAGGAGTGGCTTCGAGACATGTCTCTGAATGACCTTGAGTGGCCCAGCCAGAGCCCGGACTTGAACCCGATCTAACATCTCTGGAGAGACCTGAAAATAGCTGTGCAGCAACGCTCCCCATACAACCTGACAGAGCTTGAGAGGATCTGCAGAGAAGAATGGGAGAAACTCCCCAAATACAGGTGTGGCAAACCATGTAGCGTCATACCCAAGAAGACTCGAGGCTGTAATCACTGCCAACGGTGCTTCAAAAAGTATTGAGTAAAGGGTCTGAATATTTATGTCAATTTGATTTCATTCCTTTTTTTTATTACTATATATTAGCAAAAATGTCTAAACTTGTTTCTGCTTTGTCGTTATGCTGCATTGTGTGTAGATTGATGAGGACATTTTTTTCAAATCAATTTTTAGAATTTGGCTGTAAAGTAACAAAATGTGGAAAAGGTCAAGGGGTCTGAATACTTTCCAAATGCACTGTATTTTTTTGATATGTTATCTTTATTTAGGGGAAAATGCCACCAAAAAATGGATTTAGTACTTGACAGATAGAAAGATGAAAATAGTAATTACCCACAATCTGCTCTGGACAAGTCCGGTCCTGCATGTCTTAACAAAATTAAATTTAAATATTTACTTTAGCCGGTGTTAGAAAAAGTTCATTTGCATGGTATGCAAATGTGCACATACGTAATTAATGACATATCGCTTCATTTGTACATTTATAAAAATACTTATGAACTGTTTCTAAAAAAAAAAGTATATTTGTGTCTACATTCAACTGGTAAAAGTTGATGTAAATGACTTAAATGTAAATGTAAATTGTGATCTGATTAAGTGGAACAAAACTCCCTATTAGGGTGTGTTGCCTGGCCTTAAAATGTATGTCAAGCAAAAAACAATGATTGCAAACCGTAACTCTATGCTCAAGGACAACTTTTAACAATTTCCACTGAACATTTTACCAAAGCACATTTACTTGAACAGTGCAGATGCCAAGTTTGTTAACAGAATGACGACACAAACCGTTTTTGTCAAATGTTCTGTGGAAGTAGGAGTTGTAAAGGCTTGTTTAACATTGTAAATCATTGTTTTTTTGATTGTTGGACACACATTTTAAAGGGAACGATGGTAATCTCAGCATCACTCTGTTACAGGGGAATTGCCCCCACAAAAGACCAAGTTCCAAGGGTCTTGGGGAAAAGTTTCCAGAGCTGTGGAGTTAAAACTTAAAACCAGAACAAGCTTTCGTCTTTTGCGCCCTTGTCTTCGGTTCCAGCTACTGTACTATTTAGGTCCTGTTCTCACAACACCTGTCCTGTCCTGCCGTGTCAGACAGAGCTGCAGGCCTGTGGAGGAGGGTTTTCATACATCTCTCTCACACGGTGTTGGTGGCACCTTAATTGGGGAGGACGGGCTCATGGTAACGACTGGAGCAGAATAAATGGAATGGTATCAAATACACCAAACACATGGTTCCGATGCCATTCCATTTGCTCCGTTTCAGGCATTATTATGATCCATCCCCCCTCGGCTACGACCACTGACCTCTCTCTTTATCCTGCTCTCACACTGCAGCGTAAGAGCAGCGCCCGGAGACGGAGGAGAAGGTGAAGCGTTTGAGGAGGAAGAACATAGAGCTGGCTGTCATCGCTAGGAGGCTGGAGGACAGAGCACACAAACTACAGGAGGCTAACCTCAAAGTGGTACGCTACACCTACTCCACAGATATAGTCTAGACTCTAGTGTCTTACTCTTTACACATACAGTCTAGACCAGTGGTCACCAACCTTTTCTGAGTCAAGATCACTTTCAGTCAAAAAGCAAACTGAGATCTACTGCTCAGACTTTTTTTTTTACATTAACCCACACAAACAGTTTTGTAGGAATGAGGTTTGGGCAGTTGGCCTAATACATTATCACAGCATATTGGCTATATGGGGCGGCAGGGTAGCCTAGTGGTTAGGGCATTAGACTAGTAACTGAAAGGTTGCAAGTTCAAATCCCTGAGCTGACAAGGTACAAATCTGTCGTTCTGCCCCTGAACAGGCAGTTAACCCACTGTTCCTAGGCCGTCATTGAAAATAAGAATTTGTTCTTAACTGACTTGCCTAGTTAAATAAAAAAAATAAAAAAATGATTGGCCTGTCAATATTGTTATTAATCAGACTATATTATATTTCAAAACTCGAGCTTTGATAACAAAATAGATCAGTTGGTTTGGCACTTGTGAGGCACTGTGCAGCTCTATGATGAATTTAAATAATTTGCTTTTTTGTTTTACTGGACTGGTGTTACCTTCATCTGGTGGTCAACGAGGTCAAATCACCACGTCAGTGATCTTCAGGTCGAAAAGTCAGGGCTCTAGAAAGATGATTGAGTTTCTGACTTTTCCCAAACGCATCTCGGGGTCCCTGCTCTCTCCTTCCTTTCCTCCAGTGAGACTGACCAGAGAGAGGGGACACCGTCTTCCACCTGCTCTCTCCTTCCTTTCCTCTGGTGAGACTGACCAGAGAGAGGGGGACACAGTCTTCCACCTGCTCTCTCCTTCCTTTCCTCTGGTGAGACTGACCAGAGAGAGGGGACACAGTCTTCCACCTGCTCTCTCCTTCCTTTCCTCTGGAGAGACTGACCAGAGAGAGGAGACACTGTCTTCCACCTGCTCTCTCCTTCCTTTCCTCCGGTGAGACTGACCAGAGAGAGGGGACACTGTCTTCCACCTGCTCTCTCCTTCCTTTCCTCTGGAGAGACTGGCCAGAGAGAGGGGACACAGTCTTCCACCTGCTCTTTCCTTCCTTTCCTCTGGTGAGACTGGCCAGAGAGAGGGGACACAGTCTTCCACCTGCTCTCTCCTTCCTTTCCTCTGGTGAGACTGGCCAGAGAGAGGGGACACAGTCTTCCACCTGCTCTCTCCTTCCTTTCCTCCGGTGAGACTGGCCAGAGAGAGGGGACACAGTCTTCCACCTGCTCTCTCCTTCCTTTCCTCTGGTGAGACTGGCCAGAGAGAGGGGACACAGTCTTCCACCTGCTCTCTCCTTCCTTTCCTCCGGTGAGACTGGCCAGAGAGAGGGGACACAGTCTTCCACCTGCTCTCTCCTTCCTTTCCTCCGGTGAGACTGGCCAGAGAGAGGGGACACAGTCTTCCACCTGCTCTTTCCTTCCTTTCCTCTGGTGAGACTGGCCAGAGAGAGGGGACACCGTCTTCCACCTGCTCTCTCCTTCCTTTCCTCTGGTGAGACTGGCCAGAGAGAGGGGACACAGTCTTCCACCTGCTCTCTCCTTCCTTTCCTCTGGAGAGACTGGCCAGAGAGAGGGGACACAGTCTTCCACCTGCTCTCTCCTTCCTTTCCTCTGGAGAGACTGACCAGAGAGAGGGGACACTGTCTTCCACCTGCTCTCTCCTTCCTTTCCTCTGGAGAGACTGACCAGAGAGAGGGACACTGTCTTCCACCTGCTCTCTCCTTCCTTTCCTCTGGAGAGACTGACCAGAGAGAGGGACACAGTCTTCTACCTGCTCTCTCCTTCCTTTCCTCCGGTGAGACTGACCAGAGAGAGGGACACAGTCTTCCACCTGCTCTCTCCTTCCTTTCCTCCGGTGAGACTGACCAGAGAGAGGGGACACAGTCTTCCACCTGCTCTCTCCTTCCTTTCCTCCGGTGAGACTGACCAGAGAGAGGGGACACTGTCTTCCACCTGCTCTCTCCTTCCTTTCCTCTGGTGAGACTGGCCAGAGAGAGGGGACACAGTCTTCCACCTGCTCTCTCCTTCCTTTCCTCCGGTGAGACTGACCAGAGAGAGGGACACAGTCTTCCACCTGCTCTCTCCTTCCTTTCCTCCGGTGAGACTGGCCAGAGAGGGGACACAGTCTTCCACCTGCTCTCTCCTTCCTTTCCTCCGGTGAGACTGGCCAGAGAGAGGGGACACAGTCTTCCACCTGCTCTCTCCTTCCTTTCCTCCGGTGAGACTGGCCAGAGAGAGGGGACACAGTCTTCCACCTGATGCCGAAACTCAAGTCGCACCGCATCTGCCTCATGTACAAATTCATGTTGTTCCTATGACCAGAGAAAGTTAAATATTCCTTCATATTAAAATCAACACGATGAGCTGCTAATAATAATAATAAAACGCAGGGCTATCGATACTTGGCTACTCATTCATTGCAGCTGCAGCCCGAGCGGAAGTACGGAGAAGCTCGTTTTGTAATATCGTTGAATAAAAACAATGACAGTGCTGAATATAAACTTAAACATGAAGTCACTCATAAAAACAGCAGCTCTTTGCTGTGTTCGTTGCCAGTCTCTCTGTGGTCATGGTTTTAAAAGTGATTCAATCTTACGCAGGCTAGTAGCCTATTAAACGTGTCTGTAGCCAGGATCATGGATGCGCTGTTGCCACGGTGATTTGAGCTATCCGATTGGACAGAGCAGTAGGTTCACTCGATTTAGTCACAGATTTGCAGGTCCACCGGGAAGGCGGTGAGTTTATCTCATAGGAACACTTTGCTTACTGGGTGCGCAGGACTTTTGAAGCAAGTGCACCTAACGTCAACAGCTCAACACGATTTTAAAAAGGAGCGCAAGCCTTTATCGTTTCTTGGCGTTTCTACAGAAATATCGCTATTGACTGGTTGGCAACCACTGGTCTAGACTCTGATGCATTACTCTGTACACATATAGTCTCGACCATACCTCAGTGGTATATACAGAGACCCCTATCCCTGTTTACAGATACCTCAAAAGGGTACACACTGCCTGTTACCCCGAGCTGACAAGGTAAACATCTGTCGTTAATCCACTGTTCCTAGGCTGTCATTGTAAATAAGAATGTGTTCTCTAAGCCTTGCAGTAAGGCACTAGATATATCTGTAAATGGTAATAGGCCCGCTTTGTACCCGTTTGAGGTATCTGTAAACAGCAATAGGCCGTGTGTACCAGTTTCAGGTATCTGTAAATGTAATTTATTTTATTTTACCTTAATTTAACTAGGCAAGGGCCCTTTTTTCAGAATTCAGAATTTTTGCCTGACTGACTTGCCCAAAGTAAACTGCCTGTTACTCAGGCCCAGAATCCAGGATATGTATATAATTGATATCATTGGGCAGAAAACATTTTGACGTTTGTAGAAATGTTAAAATAATGTATGAGACTATAACTCAATTGATATGGTAGGAGAAAATTCAAAGAGACACCACCACGGAATATTTTATTTTGAGGTTCCAGGCTCTTATAATGGAAAGCAATGGGTCCTATGCAATTCCAGCTCCCAGATTGCAATTTCTATGGCTTCCACTAGGTGTCAACAGTCTTTGTTCAAGGTTTCAGGCGTGTTTCTTCCAAAACGAGGAAGAATTTGGAGTTTTGGTACAAAGAGTCACAGTGGAAAATCAGTCTGTCGGCGCGTGAGGAAGAGGACGCGTTATTGAACATACTTCTTTATGAAATATTATAGTTTCTCTCTATTTTAGGGTACCTGACGATTAAATAGAAACCTTGTTTGAACAAAGTTTAAGCGGTAGCTTTTTGGATTCCTTTGTCTGCATGTTGAATGAGTGGATTACTGAAAGATGGCACCAACTAAACTGACTTTTTGGGATATAAAAAAGGATTTTATCTAACAAAACAACCATTCATGTTGTAGCTGGGACCCTTGGGATTAAAAACAGAGGAAGATTTTCAAAGAGTAAGTGACTATTTAATCGCTATTCGTGATTTTATGAACCCTGTGCTGGTTGAAAAATATGTTGATGTGGGGCGCTATCCTCAAACAATCAGATGGTATGTTTTTGATGTAAAGCCTATTGTAAGCCGTACAATGCAGTTAGAGTTACCCGAATTTAAGCTTTTAACCGATATAACATACTTGTATGTTCATAAATGTTTAATATTACGATTATTTATTTGAATTGCGTGCCCTCCAATTTCACCGGATGTTGTCGACAGGTGTTTCGCTAGCAAGTGTTAACCTCTTCACAGTTCTCACTGCTCTGCAGTTGTAGTTTTCTTTCAAACACTTTGAGCTATGCTTGATTGAGTTGCCTGGCACATTTGAACCAATAGAATGGTTCCAAAAGTGCAAACCCTGCATCAGGAAGGCTCATAGAAACAGCAAAAGAAAACAATAAAGACTCTGCTTGCCACTGCTCTGCACCAATGATGGAAGGGCGTGACTGCTTGAAGAACCCAGCTCTGCACCAATGATGGAAGGGCGTGATTGCTTGAAGAACCCAGCTCTGCCCCAGTGATGGAAGGGCGTGACTGCTTGAAGAACCCAGCTCTGCACCAATGATGGAAGGGCGTGACTGCTTGAAGAACCCAGCTCTGCACCAATGATGGAAGGGCGTGACTGCTTGAAGAACCCAGCTCTGCACCAATGATGGAAGGGTGTGATTGCTTGAAGAACCCAGCTCTGCACCAATGATGGAAGGGCGTGACTGCTTGAAGAACCCAGCTCTGCACCAATGATGGAAGGGCGTGATTGCTTGAAGAACCCAGCTCTGCCCCAATGATGGAAGGGCGTGACTGCTTGAAGAACCCAGCTCTGCACCAATGATGGAAGGGTGTGATTGCTTGAAGAACCCAGCTCTGCACCAATGATGGAAGGGCGTGACTGCTTGAAGAACCCAGCTCTGCACCAATGATGGAAGGGCGTGACTGCTTGAAGAACCCAGCTCTGCACCAATGATGGAAGGGCGTGACTCCTTGAAGAACCCAGCTCTGCCCCAGTGATGGAAGGGCGTGACTGCTTGAAGAACCCAGCTCTGCACCAATGATGGAAGGGCATGACTGCTTGAAGCACCCAGCTCTGCACCAATGATGGAAGGGCGTGACTGCTTGAAGAACCCAGCTCTGCACCAATGATGGAAGGGTGTGATTGCTTGAAGAACCCAGCTCTGCACCAATGATGGAAGGGCGTGACTGCTTGAAGAACCCAGCTCTGCACCAATGATGGAAGGGCGTGACTGCTTGAAGAACCCAGCTCTGCACCAATGATGGAAGGGCGTGACTGCTTGAAGAACCCAGCTCTGCACCAATGATGGAAGGGCGTGATTGCTTGAAGAACCCAGCTCTGCACCAATGATGGAAGGGCGTGACTGCTTGAAGAACCCAGCTCTGCACCAATGATGGAAGGGCGTGACTGCTTGAACCCAGCTCTGCACCAATGATGGAAGGGCGTGACTGCTTGAAAGAAAAGATAAACACTGTTCCTGCTAGTGTCACTGTTTTTATTCAAGCTTACGTGTCCACTGTCTTGGCCTTCACCAGTGGGCCTGAGTCCTTAACAAGAGGCAACATCCAAATCAAATCACTGAAATGAGCAGCACTGAATGGTTCACTGGTGATGAATTGCAGTCATTGTTTGAGAATACTAGTGCCCCTACACAGTAAATGGAGTCATTATGATTGGTTATGAAGAATAACGAAATGTGTTGTGGCATTGCTATCCAGGTGGATAGTTTAGGTATTATAGCAGTAGCCAGTTATAACATTGTCAAATTCTCTGTTCCTCTTTAGATTGTAATGTTCTTAAAGGGAAATAGAAAAGGTCAAATACGAAGTAGGCTTTACCTTGTGGAAGCAGCATTCAACTCTACGGGTCAACTCTCTTGGCTAATCAGCCCCCTCCCCCAGGCCTGGGCTAATCAGCCCCCCTCCCCCAGGCCTGGGCTAATCAGCCACTCCCTCCCCCTCCCTCCACCAGGCCTGGGCTAATTAGTACAACCTCCTGTCTCTATCCAGGCCACCAGGCCAGCCACCAGCCCATTGGCTGCCTCAGTATTCCACACAGGACCTGTTCACCAGCCTGAGAAATACCCTCTCCCTCTCTATAGCCCTCTCTCTTTCCCCCTCTCAACCTCCCTCTCTCTAGTGCTCTCTCTTTCTCCCGCTCAACCTCCCTCTCTCTAGCCCTCTCTCTTTCTCCCTCTCAACCTCCATCTCTCTAGCCCTCTCTCTTTCTCCCTCTCAACCTCCCTCTCTCTAGCCCTCTCTCTTTCTCCCTCTCAACCTCCCTCTCTCTAGCCCTCTTTCTCCCTCTCTTTCTCCCTCTCAACCTCCCTCTCTCTAGCCCTCTTTCTCCCTCTCAACCTCCCTCTCTCTAGCCCTCTTTCTCCCTCTCAACCTCCCTCTCTCTAGCCCTCTTTCGCGCCCTCTCAACCTCCCTCTCTCTAGCCCTCTCTCTCGCTCTCAACCTCCCTCTCTCTAGCCCTCTCTCTCGCTCTCAACCTAGCCCTCTCTCTTTCTCCCTCTCAACCTCCCTCTCTCTAGCCCTCTCTCCCTCTCAACCTCCCTCTCTCTAGCCCTCTCTCCCTCTCAACCTCCCTCTCTCTAGCCCTCTCACCCTCCCTCTCTCTCGCTCTCCCTCTCACCATCCCACCCTCTCTATTGCTCACCCTCCCTCTCTCTCCCTCATTCTTTCTCCCCTGATCTCTCTTCTCCCACCCCTTTCTCCTTTTCCTAGATCAGCACAGCACAATCAATAGTAAGGCCTCAGCCATCAAATGAGAAGCAAAAGACAGACCTTTCAGTGTGTCCAAAGCTATTTCTTCTTCTTTTGTACTTGACTTTTGAACAGGGCTGACCTAAATGTTATTTATAGACTGTCTTTGATATTGAATTAAAACACTTCGAAATGACAGTTACGTGCTGAGCTCTGTCTCTGCAACGCACGTCTGTGTGCTTATGTTGATTTTTGTCTATCTCCATCAGACACGTTCATGGTACAACAGGTTCAAACACCAAAACCAATCTTAATTTGAGGACAGGTCAAAACATACGAGGTGGCAGTGTAGCCTAGTGGTTAGAGCATTGGACTAGTAACTGGGAGGTTGCAAGTTCAAACCCCCGACCTGACAAGGTACAAACCTGTCGTTCTGCCCCTGAACAGGCAGTTAACCCACTGTTCCTAGACCGTCATTGAAAATAAGAATTTGTTCTTAACTGACTTGCCTAGTTAAATAAAGGTAAAATGAAATGTTCATGGATATTTAGCTAGCTTTCTGTTGCTAGCTAATTTGTCCCCGGAGACAATAGCCGCCAGAAGTCGGGGTGCTGAAGCACCCCTAAAATATATATTTGTGTGTGTATATATACACACACAGTGGGGCAAAAAAGTATTTAACCAGCCACCAATTGTGCAAGTTCTCCCACTTAAAAAGATGAGAGAGGCCTGTAATTTTCATCATAGGTACACTTCAACTATGACAGACAGTGAGAAAAAATCCAGAAAATCACATTGTAGGATTTGTTTATGAATTTATTTGCAAATTATGGTGGAAAATAAGTATTTGGTCAATAAACTTTTGTTATCTCAATACCTTGTTATATACCCTTTGTTGGCAATGACAGAGGTCAAACGTCAAACGCCTCTCATCTTTTTAAGTGGGAGAACTTGCACAATTGGTGGCTGACTAAATACTTTTTTGCCCCACTGTATGTTTGTATATATATATAGTACCAGTCAAAAGTTTGGACACTCATTCAAGGGTTTTTCTTTATTTTTACTATTTATTTATTTTAAAATTGTAGAATAATAGTGAATACATCAAAACTATTAAATAACACATATGGGCTCATGTAGTAACCAAAAAGTTTTAAACAAATAAAAATGTATTTTATATTTGAGATTCTTCAAAGTAGCCACAATTTGCCTTGACAGCTTTGCACACTCTTGGCATTCTCTCAACCAGCATTACCTGGAATGCTTTTCCAACAGTCTTGAAGAAGTTCCCACATATGCTGAGCACTTGTTTGATGCTTTTCCTTCCCTCTGCTGTCAGACATATCTCAAATCATCTCAATTGGGTTCAGGTCGGGTGATTGTGAAGGCCAGGTCATCTGATGCAGCACTCCATCACTTCTTTCTTGGTCAAATAGCCCTTACACAGCCTAGAGGTGTGTTTTGAGTCATTGTCCTGTTGAAAAACAAATTATAGTCTTTGCAGCAATTCAACCACGAAGGCCTGATTCACGCCGTCTCCTCTGAACAGTTGATGTTGAGATGTGTCTGTTACTTTAACTCTTATTTGGCATTTATTTGGCCTGCAATTTCTGAGGTTAGTAACTCTAATGAACTTATCTTCTGCAGCAGAAGTAACTCTGGGTCTTCTTTTCCTGCGGTGGTCCTCATGAGAGCCAGTTTCATCATAGTGCTTGCTGGTTTTTGCAACTTCACTTGAAGAAACTTTAGAAGTTCTTAAATTTTACAGATTGACTGACCTTCTTGTCTTAAAGTAATGATGGACTGTCATTTCTCTTAACTTATTTGAGCTGTTCTTGCCATAATATGGACTAGGACTTTTACCAAATAGGACTATCTTCTGTATACCACCCCTACCTAGTCACAACATGACTGATTGGCTCAAACATATTAAGAAGGAAAGAAATTCCACAAATTAACTTAACAAGGCACACCTGTTAATTGAAATGCATTCCAGGTGGCTAACTCATGAAGCTGTTTGAGAGAATGCCAAGAGTGTGCAAAGCTGTCATCAAGGCAAAGGGTGGCTACTTTTAAAAAATCTAAAAAATATTTTGATTTGTTTAACACTTTGTTGGTTACTACATGATTCCATATGTGTTATTGCATAGTTTTGATGTCTTCACTATTATTCTACAATGTAGAATTTTTTTTTTTTTTTTACAAACTTGAATGAGTAGGTGTGTCCAAGCTTTTGACTGGTACTGTATATATTTCACAAAGGTAGTTCACTGGGCCTTCAATAGTACCATATTAGAGGAAAACATTTTATTTTGAAAATGTTGATTTTTGATTTTTTTGTGACTGAGAGTTGGAACCTTGAATGACTAGCCTACAGGGAATAGCCAGGTTAAAATATATAATACTTTCTGAAAGGGTCAAGGGGTATAAGTCCACTATATAGCATGAGAACACAACCAGTCAGAACTGGGGTATTTGTGATGAACAGTCCTTCTTTGTGTTAACCCTTCCCGTCTGTCTAGGTGAATTCCCCAGCTCCGGTGGAGCAGTACAAGCGGGCGTTCGCCCGTCAACGAGCCCGTGACCTGGCACAGCATGCAGACACATTGCTCTCCAAGGACAAGGAGATCGCCGCCCTGCAGCAGGAGTGTAGGGAGATGGAGACGCGCTTGGGCACAGCCAAGGTACACAATGCCATATCCCAGCAGCAGCCAATTCATCCCCTGAACACGGTCTTTCCATAACAACCTGGAGTTTGTGTTTTAGATGGACTACTTTGTAGACGGACCATTACATAATCCCCGATCTAAAACAAAACCTTGCATGTCAAATAACTAGTCACTCATTATGTAATCAATTTTATTTATTTTTACCTTTATTTAACCAGGCAAGTCAGTAAAGAACAAATTCTTATTTTCAATGACGGCCTAGGAACAGTGGGTTAACTTCTTGTTCAGGGGCAGAAAGACAGATTTGTACCTTGTCAGCTCGGGGTTTGAACTTGCAACCTTCCGGTTACTAGTCCAACGCTCTAACCACCCCAATAACTGGTGGTTCTGCTCCTCTTCTTGCTCAAACTCATCCAAAGCACTGAAGATTTCAATAAGAAACCCTATTATCTAAGAAGAGCAGTCGGCCCACTGAAGGATCACTGTATCATGCATTGTAGTCAGTCCTATTCACCAACCTCCTCAAAGGTCTATAATGCCTCAGGTCTGCCCTCTGCTGGGCAGGATAAACCCTCTCTCTAAGCCTGAACTGGTGACTGGGCTGTACTGATGCACATGTGTAGATGGATGTCAGTGGTGACAAGAGGTTGTAAATAACTATTTTAAAAGTGTTTCTCTCTTTGACTGTCTGTGACTAAGATCTCATTTTCCTGGACTTAACATCTGCTTGGGAGTACTATCCCTGGGTGAACTGAATTGATGATAGGTTGTTTTATCCAGCAGTAATGTATGTGCCTGTAATGCCTGTGAGGCAGTTGTTTTGGGGGTAATACATCCAGCAGATGTTAAGTCCAGGAAAATGAATCTTAGTCACAGACAGTCAAAGAGAGAAATAATTTTAAAAAAATGGCCATTTACAACCTCCCTTTCCACAAGGGCTCAACGGCAGACAATGGCATCTAGGATTTGCCAGCTCACTTCCCGCCAGAACCCGAGTGAACAAATAACATAACAATTACATTCTTATTTAGTTTAATTAATTAACAATTTCAGAAACAAAGTTATGCAACACCCAATGCCCCTGTGTGAAAAAAGTAATTTCCCCCCTTTATACTCAATAACATGTCGTCAAAAAAAGTTATTCTTTTGACTCATCTCTCCATGGAACATTCTTCCAATTGTCTTGATGATCATCCAGGTACTTTCAGGTGCTTTTGTGGCAAATTTGAGTCAACCTTTTGGATGACATGGGTCCCATTATGTCCGGTGAAAACCAAACAGTGCATTCCACTGTAAGAACCTCGGTCAAGCGTGGTGGTGGGAGTGTGATGGGGATGTTTTGCTGCCTCAGGACCTGGACGACTTGCCTTTAAAATAGAAAGGAATGCTCTGTATCAGACACTTCTACAGGATAATGTCAGGCCATCTGTCTGTGAGCTGAAGAACAGCCGGGTCATGCCGCAAGATAATTATCCAAAATACACAATCAAGTCTATGTGAAAATGGCTAAAAAGCAACACATTTGACATTTTTTGAATGGCCTAGTCCAAGTCCAGATCTAATCCCATTTGAGATGTTGTGGCAGGACTTTAAACGAGCAGTTCATGTTTGAAAACCCACAAATGTGGCTGAGTTAAAACAGTTCTGCATGGAAGAGTGGGACAAAATTCCTCCACAGCGAAGTGAGACTGAGCAACAACTACAGGAAGAGTGGGACAAAATTCCTCCACAGCGAAGTGAGAGACTGATCAACAACTACAGGAAGACTGGGACATAATTCCTCCACAGCGAAGTCAGAGACTGATCAACAACTACAGGAATACTGGGACAAAATTCCTCCACAGTGAAGTGAGAGACTGATCAACAACTACAGGAAGACTGGGACAAAATTCCTCCACAGCGAAGTGAGACTGATCAACAACTACAGGAAGACTGGGACAAAATTCCTCCACAGTGAAGAGAGAGACTGAGCAACAACTACAGGAAGCGTTTGGTTGGAGTCATTGCAGCTGAAGGTGGACTGATCAACAACTACAGGAAGCGTTTGGTTGGAGTCATTGCAGCTGAAGGAGGTTCAACCAGTTATTGAGTGTAAGGGGGCAAGTACTTTTTCACACCAGGGCATTGGGTGTTGCATAACTTTGTTCATGAAATAAATTAAAATAAGTATGTAATTGTTGTTGTTTATTCACTCTGGTTCCCTTTATCTAATATTAGGTTTTGGGATGAAGATCTGATAACATTCAGTGTCAAAAATATGCAAAAATAGAGAAAATTAGAAAGGGGGCAAGTATATATTTTTCTGTATGTTGAAATATCTTTGACCTCTGTGTGTTGCAGGGCTCCCCAGTCCCGTCTGGCGTGGTGGAGTTTGAGAGGCTGCTGAGGGAGTCCCAGAAGGAGGTGCTGAGGCTCCAGAGGCAACTGTCAATCTCCTCCTGCAGAGTCACCTCCTCTAATGACACCTCCTCTAAAGACACCTCCTCTAAAGACACCTCCTGTAAAGACACCTCCTCCAGAGTCACCTCCTCTAAAGAGACACCTCCTGTAAAGACACTCCTCCAGAGTCACCTCCTCCACCCCCTAAACACTTCCTCCAGACAAAGACTTCCTGTAAAGACACCTCCTCCAGAGTCACATCCCCTAAAGACATCTCCTCCAGAGTCATCTCCCCTAAAGACACTTCCTGTAAAGACACCTCCTCCAGAGTGACCTCCTCTAATGACACCTCCTGTAAAGACACCTCCTCCAGAGTCACCTCCTCTAAAGACACCTCCTTCAGAGTCACCTCCTCTAAAGAGATCTCCTCCAGAGACACCTCCTATAAAGACACCTCCTATAAAGACACCTCCTCCAGAGTCACATCCCCTAAAGACACCTCCTCCAGAGTCACCTCCCCTAAAGACACCTCCTCCAGAGTCACCTCCCCTAAAGACACCTGCTCCAGAGTCACCTTCCTTAAAGACGCCTCCTGGAAAGATACCTCTTGTAAAGACACCTCTTGTAAAGAGCCCCCCGGCAGGAAACACAACGGACACGGAAGGCCCTGCATAACAAAGGAGGAAAGGGAGGAGAAGGTAAGGAAGGATTGGATCTATTTCCTCTCTCTCAGCCATAGGCTGCTCTGCCCAGCTACAACACTAACCCCTGGCTCTCTCTCGGCCATAGGCTGCTCTGCCCAGCTACAACACTAACCCCTGGCTCTCTCTCGGCCATAGGCTGCTCTGCCCAAGTTCTAACACTGCCCCCTGTTGATGATAAAGTGCACTACATCAGACTGAGGTATAAGAACTAAAATCCTGTTAGATGACAAGCTCAAATCAACAGACCTGGGTTCAAAAACTACTTGAAATCATTTCAAATACTTTAGCTGTGCTTGATTGAGCTTCACTGTTGCTGTGTAACCAATAGAAAACTCCTAAATGCACAAACCACGCCCACCTTTTCAAATTATTTTTGTTATATTTCAAATGGTATATTCCCACCTTATGTCAGTCATTAGAATCGTATGTAAAACATTACTACAAGCCCCAGAAACATAGAAGTACCAGCTGTCTATCTAAGTGTCCACATAAGTGGTATTTATCCTCAAACACCACATTTTGCCTCCAGTTTTCCTCCATCCAGATGTTGAGATTTTAAACCATCCAGCTGCTCTGCAGTGAGTACAGCAAGTTCTGTGGCGTTTCCCAAAAGGCAGTGCAAGCAGTGATGTGACGCACCGCGTTTAGGCCAAATTTGAGAAGCTAAGTGACAGACACGAACCGGGTCATCTGTCTTCACTACAAGGGGTGAATGGGTGTATGATGGGCCCTTAGTATTGTAGCCCTGCAGTCAGGCAGGACAGTTAGGATTATGTGCTGTGCGTTTGCATTTGTTAATTTGGAATTTGGTTCGCTGCGGGGTTTTTCTTGGCTTAGTGTCTGTTTACGTTGGCATTAGCTGCTGTTATATAATGGGTATGTGTGCTGTGCTGACTACAGTGATCTGCCTGACTGCCAGAGGACATAATGAGATGATTCCCTGTCTTGAATTTGCGCCAGATCAGGTCACATGCTTCCTCGGCTCTCTCTCTCTGCAACACCGATGACTAAAGAGTTCTTCGAAATGAATCTTTCCCGCACATTCACTCCACCACACCTAGACGTAACACCATTATACACCACACAGGGGCGGCAGCGTAGCCTCGTGGTTAGAGCGTTGGACTAGTAACCGGAAGGTTGCAAATTCAAACCCCCGAGCTGACAAGGTACAAATCTGTCGTTCTGCCCCTGAACAGGCAGTCAACCCACTGTTCCGAGGCCGTCATTGAAAATAAGAATTTGTTCTTAACTGACTTGCCTAGTTAAATAAAGATACAATTAAAAAATCAGGAAATATTCACATTTTGGTTGCAGGCCCATTAAGATACAAATTAATAAAATAAAACTGATTTAAAAATAAATCAATCTTGGGCCTCCTGAGTGGCACAGCGGTCTAAGGAAATGCATCGCACTGCTGGAGGCATTTCTACAGACCCGGGTTCATTCCCGGGCTGTGCCACAACCCAGCCCGGGATGACTCACAATTGGCCCAGCGTCGTCAAGTTTAGAGGAGAGTTTTGCCGGGGGTCTTTACTTGGCTCACCGCACTCTAGCGACTCCTTGTGGCTTGCCGGGTGCCTGCAGGCTGACCTCGGTTGCCAGTCGAACGGTGTTTCCTCCGACACATTGATGCGGCTGGCTGGCGGGTGTTAAGGAGCGCGGTTAGGCGGGTCATGTTTTGGAGGATGCATGACTCCACCTTCACCTCTCCCGAGCCCTTTGGGGAGTTGGAGCAATGAGACATCAAAAAAGGGGGTAAAATAATAATAATAAAAATTGTATTTAGAATTGTGCATAAAGTTTCTGAGTTAAAATTCACTTCTCTCCTTGCAGCTTAGATGAGAATTCTGGTTGTGGTAATCTGTCATTTGTGGGACACACACACAGAGAATGACACGCACACACACACACACACATGGATGCCACAGAAAGGGACCATGTTGTATGGCTGTGCACTCTAATTCCCTCTCTAGCAACAGAATGGTACAGTCCAGTAATCCTCTCTCTGTTGCCGTGGTAGCGGTGAGAGGGTTTTGGAAGGTAGGTAATGTTAAGACTCCGGCCGACTCTCCAACCAAAGACTTTCCTAGCTGCTTTGCCCTGCCTTGCCCTGTCTCATCCTGCTCTGGATAATTGGGGGCTGGGGATATCTTGACGTTTCCACAGATCACTGGAAAGGGGTAGGTTGTATTTAGTGAGGGTGTGTTTTGGTGTGTTTAGGTCCCAGTGGCTCTGTGTGTGTGCGGTTAACCTTGGGCTATACCCCTTATGGACTGTAGGTCTGTGGCTAGGCTATACAGGATATTAATATAACCCTAACACTAAAGACTGTGGCTAGGCTATACAGGATATTAATATAACCCTAACCCTAAGGACTGTGGCTAGGCTATACAGGATATTAATATATCACTATGGGCTGTAGGACTGTGGCTAGGCTATACAGGATATTAATATAACACTATGGACTGTAGGACTGTGGCTAGGCTATACAGGATATTAATATAACACTATGGACTGTAGGACTGTGGCTAGGCTATACAGGATATTAATATATCACTATGGGTTGTAGGACTGTGGCTAGGCTATACAGGATATGAATATAACACTAAGGACTGTAGGACTGTGGCTAGGCTATACAGGATATTAATATAACCCTAACACTTATGGACTGTAGTTAGTTAAGGTTTAGGGTATCCAGATGTGTTGTGCTATTATGGTCCGAGGTAACGATGACCACAGACTGCTGCAACAGCATCAGTTTAGCTGCTCTGACCGTAGACTGCTGCAACAGCATCAGTTTAGCTGCTCTGACCGTAGACTGCAGCAACAGCATCAGTTTAGCTGCTCTGACCGTAGACTGCTGCATCAGTTTAGCAGCTCTGACCGTAGACTGCAGCATCAGTTTGGCTGCTCTGACCGTAGACTGCAGCATCAGTTTGGCTGCTCTGACTGTAGACTATAGCATCAGTTTAGCTGCTCTGACTGTAGACTGCAGCAACAGTTTAGCTGCTCTGACCGTAGACTGCAGCATCAGTTTGGCTGCTCTGACTGTAGACTGTAGCATCAGTTTAGCTGCTCTGACCGTAGACTGTAGCATCAGCATCAGTTTAGCTGCTCTGACCGTAGACTGCAGCATCAGTTTAGCTGCTCTGACTGTAGACTGCTGCAACAGCATCAGTTTAGCTGCTCTGACTGTAGACTGTAGCATCAGTTTAGCTGCTCTGACCGTAGACTGCAGCATCAGTTTAGCTGCTCTGACCGTAGACTGCTGCAACAGCATCAGTTTGGCTGCTCTGACCGTAGACTGCAGCATCAGTTTGGCTGCTCTGACCGTAGACTGCAGCATCAGTTTGGCTGCTCTGACCGTAGACTGCAGCATCAGTTTAGCTGCTCTGACTGTAGACTGCTGCAACAGCATCAGTTTAGCTGCTCTGACTGTAGACTGCTGCAACAGCATCAGTTTAGCTGCTCTGACTGTAGACTGCTGCAACAGCATCAGTTTAGCAGCTCTGACTGTAGACTGCTGCAACAGCATCAGTTTAGCTGCTCTGACTGTAGACTGCTGCAACAGCATCAGTTTAGCTGCTCTGACTGTAGACTGCTGCAACAGCATCAGTTTAGCAGCTCTGACTGTAGACTGCTGCAACAGTTTTAGCTGCTCTGACTGTAGACTGCAGACTCAGTTTAGCTGCTCTGACTGTAGACTGCTGCATCAATTTAGCTGCTCTGACTGTAGACTGCTGCAACAGCATCAGTTTAGCTGCTCTGACTGTAGACTGCAGCATCAGTTTAGCTGCTCTGACCGTAGACTGCTGCAACAGTTTAGCTGCTCTGACTGTAGACTGCTGCATCAGTTTAGCTGCTCTGACCGTAGACTGCTGCAACAGTTTAGCTGCTCTGACTGTAGACTGCTGCATCAGTTTAGCTGCTCTGACTGTAGACTGCAGCAACAGCATCAGTTTAGCAGCTCTGACTGTAGACTGCTGCAACAGTTTAGCTGCTCTGACTGTAGACTGCTGCATCAGTTTAGCTGCTCTGACTGTAGACTGCTGCAACAGCATCAGTTTAGCTGTTCTGACTGTAGACTGCAGCATCAGTTTAGCTGCTCTGACTGTAGACTGCTGCATCAGTTTAGCTGCTCTGACCGTAGACTGCTGCATCAGTTTGGCTGCTCTGACTGTAGACTGCAGCATCAGTTTGGCTGCTCTGACCGTAGACTGCAGCATCAGTTTAGCTGCTCTGACCGTAGACTGCTGCATCAGTTTGGCTGCTCTGACTGTAGACTGCAGCAACAGCATCAGTTTAGCAGCTCTGACTGTAGACTGCTGCATCAGTTTAGCTGCTCTGACTGTAGACTGCTGCATCAGTTTGGCTGCTCTGACTGTAGACTGCTGCAACAGCATCAGTTTAGCAGCTCTGACTGTAGACTGCTGCAACAGTTTAGCTGCTCTGACTGTAGACTGCTGCAACAGTTTGACTGCTCTGACCGTAGACTGCTGCATCAGTTTGGATGCTCTGACCGTAGACTGCTGCATCAGTCTAGCTGCTCTGACCGTAGACTGCTGCATCAGTTTGGCTGCTCTGAGCGTAGACTGCTGCATCAGTCTGGCTGCTCTGACCGTAGACTGCTGCAACAGTTTAGCTGCTCTGAGCGTAGACTGCTGCATCAGTCTAGCTGCTCTGAGCGTAGACTGCTGCATCAGTCTAGCTGCTCTGACCGTAGACTGCTGCAACAGTTTGGCTGCTCTGAGCGTAGACTGCTGCATCAGTTTGGCTGCTCTGAACGTAGACTGCAGCAACAGTTTGGCTGCTCTGACCGTAGACTGCTGCATCAGTCTAGCTGCTCTGACCGTAGACTGCTGCATCAGTCTAGCTGCTCTGACCGTAGACTGCTGCATCAGTCTAGCTGCTCTGACCGTAGACTGCTGCAACAGTTTAGCTGCTCTGACTGTAGACTGCTGCATCAGTTTGGCTGCTCTGACCGTAGACTGCTGCAACAGTTTGGCTGCTCTGACTGTAGACTGCTGCATCAGTCTAGCTGCTCTGACCGTAGACTGCTGCAACAGTTTGGCTGCTCTGACCGTAGACTGCAACAGCATCAGTCTAGCTGCTCTGACCGTAGACTGCTGCAACAGTTTTGCTGCTCTGACCGTAGACTGCTGCATCAGTTTAGCTGCTCTGACTGTAGACTGCTGCATCAGTTTAGCTGCTCTGACTGTAGACTGCTGCAACAGCATCAGTTTAGCTGCTCTGACTGTAGACTGCTGCAACAGCATCAGTTTAGCTGCTCTGACTGTAGACTGCTGCATCAGTTTAGCTGCTCTGACTGTAGACTGCTGCAACAGCATCAGTTTAGCAGCTCTGACCGTAGACTGCAGCATCAGTTTGGCTTGTAACTCCCACCCGGTTTACGGAGGTGCCATAACACTCGCCTGCAAGCTGAAGTTGCGTGAGCAGAGATCTACTAGTCGAGTTATGGTGACACCTGTCCCCAAAACCTATTTTGTAACTGTTGACTTAGTTACTGCCAGGCCAGGACTGGGGACAGAGCAGCATATTGTCAGTGACTTAGTGACCGCCATTACTGGGGACAGAGCAGCATATTGTCAGTGACTTAGTGACCGCCATTACTGGGGACAGAGCAGCATATTGTCAGTGACTTAGTGACCGCCATTACTGGGGACAGAGCAGCATATTGTCAGTGACTTAGTGACCGCCATTACTGGGGACAGAGCAGCATATTGTCAGTGACTTAGTGACCGCCATTACTGGGGACAGAGCAGCATATTGTCAGTGACTTAGTGACCGCCATTACTGGGGACAGAGCAGCATATTGTCAGTGACTTAGTGACCGCCATTACTGGGGACAGAGCAGCATATTGTCAGTGACTTAGTGACCGCCATTACTGGGGACAGAGCAGCATATTGTCAGTGACTTAGTGACCGCCATTACTGGGGACAGAGCAACATATTGTCTGTGACTTAGTGACCGCCAGGACTGGGGACAGAGCAGCATATTGTCAGTGACTTAGTGACCGCCATTACTGGGAACAGAGCAGCATATTGTCAGTGACTTAGTGACCGCCAGGACTGGGGACAGAGCAGCATATTGTCAGTGACTTAGTGACCGCCATTACTGGGGACAGAGCAGCATATTGTCAGTGACTTAGTGACCACCAGGACTGGGGACAGAGCAGCATATTGTCAGTGACTTAGTGACCGCCAGGACTGGGGACAGAGCAGCATATTGTCAGTGACTTAGTGACCACCAGGACTGGGGACAGAGCAGCATATTGTCAGTGACTTAGTGACCGCCATTACTGGGGACAGAGCAGCATATTGTCAGTGACTTAGTGACCGCCAGGACTGGGGACAGAGCAGCATATTGTCAGTGACTTAGTGACCGCCAGGACTGGGGACATAGCAGTGTATTGTCAGTGACTTAGTGACTGCCAGGTCAGGACTGGGGACAGAGCAGCGTGATGATATCAGTATAGCACCGACGATGCTATGTAATTGTATTAAAACTGAACACCAAACCAGTAACCAGGCCAATCCATTATGGTGCTTTTAAAAGAAATGACCCAGTTAGTGGTTTCAATAGTCCACCGCAGGGATTACACCAATGTGCTTAAGGCTTCCTATCCATGCCCCCCCCCCCCGGGCTCCACTGACTGAATGTGACACTGCTGCAATAAGCATGGACCTATAGGACCTAAACCCATGGTATGGGTAGGGTGCTTGAGGAAGCATGAACCTGGCCTTGTCTATAGGACCTAAACCCATGGTATGTGTAGGGTGCTTGAGGAAGCAAGAGCCTGGCCTTGTCTCTAGAACCTAAACCCATGGTATGTGTAGGGTATGAGCTTGAGGAAGCAAGGGCCTGGCCTTGTCTATAGCACCAAAACCCATGCTATGTGTAGGGTGCTTGAGGAAGCAAGGGCCTGGCCTTGTCTGTAGAACCTAAACCCATGGTATGTGTAGGGTATGAGCTTGAGGAAGCAAGGACCTGGCCTTGTCTATAGGACCAAAACCCATGGTATGTGTAGGGTGCTTGAGGAAGCAAGGGCCTGGCCTTGTCTATAGAACCTAAACCCATGGTATGTGTAGGGTGAGCTTGAGGAAGGGCCTGGCCTTGTCTATAGGACCTAAACCCATGGTATGTGTAGGGTGCATGAGGAAGCAAGGGCCTGGCCTTGTCAATCTACACCTATAGAATGTGTAGGGTGCTTGAGGAAGCATGAACCTGGCCTCGTGTCAATGATAGGTACAGTGCCTTGCGAAAGTATTCGGCCCCTTGAACTTTGCGATCTTTTGCCACATTTCAGGCTTCAAACATAAAGATATAAAACTGTATTTTTTTGTGAAGAATCAACAACAAGTGCGACACAATCATGAAGTGGAACGACATTTATTGGATATTTCAAACTTTTAACAAATCAAAAACTGAAAAATTGGGCGTGCAAAATTATTCAGCCCCTGGCGGTCACAGTTAATACTTTGTAGCGCCACCTTTTGCTGCGATTACAGCTGTAAGTCGCTTGGGGTTTGTCCCTAACAGTTTTTGCACATCGAGAGACTGACATTTTTTCCCATTCCTCCTTGCAAAACAGCTCGAGCTCAGTGAGGTTGGATGGAGAGCATTTGTGAACAGCAGTTTTCAGTTCTTTCCACAGATTCTCGATTGGATTCAGGTCTGGACTTTGACTTGGCCATTCAAACACCTGGATATGTTTATTTTTGAACCATTCCATTGTAGATTTTGCTTTATGTTTTGGATCATTGTCTTATTGGAAGACAAATCTCCGTCCCAGTCTCAGGTCTTTTGCAGACTCCATCAGGTTTTCTTCCAGAATGGTCCTGTATTTGGCTCCATCCATCTTCCCATCAATTTTAACCATCTTCCCTGTCCCTGCTGAAGAAAAGCAGGCCCAAACCATGAGGCTGCCACCACCATGTTTGACAGTGGGGATGGTGTGGTCATGGTGATGAGCTGTGTTGCTTTTACTCCAAACATAATGTTTTGCATTGTTGCCAAAAACTTCAATTTTGGTATCATCTGACCAGAGCACCTTCTTCCACATGTTTGGTGTGTCTCCCAGGTGGCTTGTGGCAAACTTTAAACAACACTTTTTATGGATATCTTTAAGAAATGGCTTTCTTCTTGCCACTCTTCCATAAAGGCCAGATTTGTGCAATATGTGACTGATTGTTGTCCTATGGACAGAGTCTCCCACCTCAGCTGTAGATCTCTGCAGTTCATCCAGAGTGATCATGGGCCTCTTGGCTGCATCTCTGATCAGTCTTCTCCTTGTATGAGCTGAAAGTTTAGAGGGATGGCCAGGTCTTGGTAGATTTGCAGTGGTCTGATACTCCTTCCAATTCAATATTATCGCTTGCACAGTGCTCCTTGGGATGTTTAAAGCTTGGGAAATCTTTTGTATCCAAATCCGGCTTTAAACTTCTTCACAACAGTATCTCGAACCTGCCTGGTGTGTTCCTTGTTCTTCATGATGCTCTCTGCGCTTTTAACGGACCTCTGAGACTATCACAGTGCAGGTGCATTTATACGGAGACTTGATTACACACAGGTGGATTGTATTTATCATCATTAGTCATTTAGGTCAACATTGGATCATTCAGAAATCCTCACTGAACTTCTGGAGAGAGTTTGCTGCACTGAAAGTAAAGGGGCTGAATCATTTTGCACGCCCAATTTTTCAGTTTTTGATTTGTTAAAAAAGTTTGAAATATCCAATAAATGTCATGCCACTTCATGATTGTGTCCCACTTGTTGTTGATTCTTCACAAAAAAATACAGTTTTATATCTTTATGTTTGAAGCCTGAAATGTGGCAAAAGTTCTCAAAGTTCAAGGGGGCCGAATACTTTCGCAAGGCACTGTATGTGTGCTATAGTTAGCTTGAGCCATGCTTTGGCTATAGGCCATGTGTGCTTTAGTATGTTGTAGTCGAGGTATAAATCAGGCTTTGTGTGTCGTGTTTACGCCCCTGTTTAGCCATGGAACGGGCCTTGTGTTGCATTGTCCAGGTCGTATGTGTGTTGGCCTAGTTCCCATCATGCTTCAGGACGCATGGACCCAGGCTAGAAGGTAGGCTATATTGTGTGTTGGCCTAGTTCCCATCATGCTTCAGGACGCATGGACCCAGGCTAGAAGGTAGGCTATATTGTGTGTTGGTCTAGTTCCCATCATGCTTCAGGACGCATGGACCCAGGCTAGAAGGTAGGCTATATTGTGTGTTGGCCTAGTTCCCATCATGCTTCAGGAAGCATGGACCCAGGCTAGAAGGTAGGCTATATTGTGTGTTGGCCTAGTTCCCATGATGCTTCAGGAAGCATGGACCCAGGCTAGAAGGTAGGCTATATTGTGTGTTGGTCTAGTTCCCATCATGCTTCACGAAGCTTTGACCCAGGCTAGAAGGTAGGCTATATTGTGTGTTGGCCTAGTTCCCATCATGCTTCAGGAAGCATGGACCCAGGCTAGAAGGTAGGCTATATTGTGTGTTTTCCTAGTTCCCATCATGCTTCAGGAAGCATGGACCCAGGCTAGAAGGTAGGCTATATTGTGTGTTGGCCTAGTTCCCATCATGCTTCAGGACGCATGGACCCAGGCTAGAAGGTAGGCTATATTGTGTGTTGGCCTAGTTCCCATCATGCTTCAGGACGCATGGACCCAGGCTAGAAGGTAGGCTATATTGTGTGTTGGTCTAGTTCCCATCATGCTTCAGGAAGCATGGACCCAGGCTAGAAGGTAGGCTATATTGTGTGTTGGTCTAGTTCCCATCATGCTTCAGGAAGCATGGACCCAGGCTAGAAGGTAGGCTATATTGTGTGTTGGTCTAGTTCCCATCATGCTTCAGGACGCATGGACCCAGGCTAGAAGGTAGGCTATATTGTGTGTTGGTCTAGTTCCCATCATGCTTCAGGAAGCATGGACCCAGGCTAGAAGGTAGGCTATATTGTGTGTTGGCCTAGTTCCCATCATGCTTCAGGAAGCATGGACCCAGGCTAGAAGGTAGGCTATATTGTGTGTTGGCCTAGTTCCCATCATGCTTCAGGAAGCATGGACCCAGGCTAGAAGGTAGGCTATATTGTGTGTTGGCCTAGTTCCCATGATGCTTCAGGACGCATGGACCCAGGCTAGAAGGTAGGCTATATTGTGTGTCGGCCTAGTTCCCATCATGCTTCAGGACGCATGGACCCAGGCTAGAAGGTAGGCTATATTGTGTGTTGGTCTAGTTCCCATCATGCTTCAGGACGCATGGACCCAGGCTAGAAGGTAGGCTATATTGTGTGTTGGTCTAGTTCCCATCATGCTTCAGGACGCATGGACCCAGGCTAGAAGGTAGGCTATATTGTGTAGTTAAGTTACTCAGTAGCTGTAAACTAGGTATTTTGTGCAGTTTACTTGTTTTTTAGCTAATCAACTAAGACATCATTAATATCATAAAATACTGGTTTAATCAGATCAGACTATTTCTTATTCTGTGTCTGGTAGGGTGTGAGGGGTCCAGATGGTTGTCAAGACCTGGTATTGGTAGTGTAGTACAAATCATCATGGAGTCGAGCTTGTTGGTAGTATAGTAGACATATTCATGGAGTAGAGCTTGTTGGTAGTGTAGTACAAATCATCATGGAGTCGAGCTTGTTGGTAGTATAGTAGACATAATCATGGAGTCGAGCTTGTTGGTAGTATAGTAGACATAATCATGGAGTCGAGCTTGTTGGTAGTGTAGTAGAAATCATCAAGGAGTCGAGCTTTTTGGTAGTATAGTAGACATAATCATGGAGTAGAGCTTGTTTGTAGTATAGTAGACATAATCATGGAGTAGAGCTTGTTGGTAGTGTAGTACAAATCATCAAGGAGTCGAGCTTGTTGGTAGTATAGTAGACATAATCATGGAGTCGAGCTTGTTGGTAGTATAGTAGACATAATCATGGAGTAGAGCTTGTTGGTAGTGTAGTACAAATCATCATGGAGTAGAGCTTGTTGGTAGTATAGTAGACATAATCATGGAGTAGAGCTTGTTGGTAGTGTAGTAGAAATCATCATGGAGTAGAGCTTGTTGGTAGTATAGTAGAAATCATCATGGAGTAGAGCTTGTTGGTAGTATAGTAGACATAATCATGGAGTAGAGCTTGTTGGTAGTGTAGTACAAATCATCATGGAGTCGAGCTTTTTGGTAGTATAGTAGACATAATCATGGAGTCAAGCTTGTTGGTAGTATAGTAGACATAATCATGGAGTAGAGCTTGTTGGTAGTGTAGTACAAATCATCATGGAGTCGAGCTTTTTGGTAGTATAGTAGAAATCATCATGGAGTAGAGCTTGTTGGTAGTATAGTACAAATCATCATGGAGTAGAGCTTGTTGGTAGTGTAGTAGAAATCATCATGGAGTAGAG